>NW_026042783.1:0-98733 GCF_023856365.1 Brienomyrus brachyistius
CAGCAGCCTGACAAACCAGCAGCCTGACAAACCAGCACCCTGACAAACCAGCAGCCTGACAAACCAGCAGCCTGACAAACCAGCAGCCTGACAAACCAGCACCCTGACAAAGCAGCACCCTGACAAACCAGCACCCTGACAAAGCAGCACCCTGACAAACAAGCAGCACCCTGACAAACAAGCAGCACCCTGACAAACAAGCAGCACCCTGACAAACAAGCAGCACCCTGACAAACCAGCAGCAGCCTGACAAACAAGCAGCAGCCTGACAAACAAGCAGCAGCCTGACAAACAAGCAGCAGCCTGACAAACCAGCAGCAGCCTGACAAACCAGCAGCAGCCTGACAAACCAGCAGCAGCCTGACAAACCAGCAGCAGCCTGACAAACCAGCAGCCGCCTGACAAACCAGCAGCCGCCTGACACTGACAAACCAGCAGCAGCCTGACACTGACAAACCAGCAGCAGCCTGACACTGACAAACCAGCAGCAGCCTGACACTGACAAACCAGCAGCAGCCTGACACTGACAAACCAGCAGCAGCCTGACACTGACAAACCAGCAGCAGCCTGACAAACCAGCAGCAGCCTGACAAACCAGCAGCACCCTGACAAACCAGCAGCACCCTGACAAACCAGCAGCACCCTGACAAACCAGCAGCACCCTGACAAACCAGCAGCACCCTGACAAACAAGCAGCACCCTGACAAACAAGCAGCAGCCTGACAAACAAGCAGCAGCCTGACAAACAAGCAGCACCCTGACAAACAAGCAGCACCCTGACAAACAAGCAGCACCCTGACAAACAAGCAGCACCCTGACAAACAAGCAGCACCCTGACAAACAAGCAGCAGCCTGACAAACCAGCAGCAGCCTGACAAACCAGCAGCAGCCTGACAAACCAGCAGCAGCCTGACAAACCAGCAGCACCCTGACAAACCAGCAGCACCCTGACAAACCAGCAGCACCCTGACAAACCAGCAGCACCCTGACAAACAAGCAGCACCCTGACAAACAAGCAGCACCCTGACACTGACAAACCAGCAGCAGCCTGACACTGACAAACCAGCAGCAGCCTGACACTGACAAACCAGCAGCAGCCTGACACTGACAAACCAGCAGCAGCCTGACACTGACAAACCAGCAGCAGCCTGACAAACCAGCAGCAGCCTGACAAACCAGCAGCAGCCTGACAAACCAGCAGCAGCCTGACAAACCAGCAGCAGCCTGACAAACCAGCAGCAGCCTGACAAACCAGCAGCAGCCTGACACTGACAAAGCACCCTGACAAAGCACCCTGACAAAGCAGCAGCACCCTGACAAAGCAGCAGCACCCTGACAAAGCAGCAGCACCCTGACAAAGCAGCAGCAGCCTGACAAACCAGCAGCACCCTGACAAACAAGCAGCAGCCTGACAAACAAGCAGCAGCCTGACAAACAAGCAGCAGCCTGACAAACCAGCAGCAGCCTGACAAACCAGCAGCAGCCTGACCCTGACAAACCAGCAGCAGCCTGACCCTGACAAACCAGCAGCAGCCTGACAAACCAGCAGCAGCCTGACAAACCAGCAGCAGCCTGACAAACCAGCAGCAGCCTGACAAACCAGCACCCTGACACTGACAAACCAGCACCCTGACACTGACAAACCAGCACCCTGACACTGACAAACCAGCACCCTGACACTGACAAAGCAGCACCCTGACACTGACAAAGCAGCACCCTGACACTGACAAACCAGCAGCCTGACAAACCAGCAGCCTGACAAACCAGCAGCCTGACAAACCAGCAGCCTGACAAACCAGCAGCCTGACAAACCAGCAGCAGCCTGACAAACCAGCAGCAGCCTGACAAACCAGCAGCAGCCTGACAAACCAGCAGCAGCCTGACAAACCAGCAGCAGCCTGACACTGACAAACCAGCAGCAGCCTGACACTGACAAACCAGCAGCACCCTGACAAAGCAGCAGCCTGACCCTGACAAAGCAGCAGCCTGACACTGACAAAGCAGCAGCCTGACCCTGACAAAGCAGCAGCCTGACACTGACAAAGCAGCAGCCTGACACTGACAAAGCAGCAGCCTGACACTGACAAAGCAGCAGCCTGACCCTGACAAAGCAGCACCCTGACAAAGCAGCACCCTGACAAAGCAGCACCCTGACAAAGCAGCACCCTGACAAAGCAGCACCCTGACAAAGCAGCACCCTGACAAAGCAGCACCCTGACAAAGCAGCAGCAGCCTGACACTGACAAAGCAGCAGCAGCCTGACACTGACAAACCAGCAGCAGCCTGACACTGACAAACCAGCAGCAGCCTGACACTGACAAACCAGCAGCAGCCTGACACTGACAAACCAGCAGCCTGACCCTGACAAAGCAGCAGCCTGACACTGACAAAGCAGCAGCCTGACACTGACAAAGCAGCAGCCTGACACTGACAAAGCAGCAGCCTGACCCTGACAAACCAGCACCCTGACAAAGCAGCAGCCTGACCCTGACAAACCAGCACCCTGACAAAGCAGCACCCTGACAAACCAGCACCCTGACAAAGCAGCACCCTGACACTGACAAAGCAGCAGCCTGACACTGACAAAGCAGCAGCCTGACACTGACAAAGCAGCAGCCTGACACTGACAAACCAGCAGCCTGACAAACCAGCAGCCTGACAAACCAGCAGCAGCCTGACAAACCAGCAGCACCCTGACAAACAAGCAGCAGCCTGACAAACCAGCAGCACCCTGACACTGACAAACCAGCAGCAGCCTGACAAACCAGCAGCAGCCTGACAAACCAGCAGCACCCTGACAAACCAGCAGCACCCTGACAAAGCAGCAGCCTGACACTGACAAAGCAGCCTGACACTGACAAAGCAGCCTGACACTGACAAAGCAGCCTGACAAAGCAGCCTGACAAAGCAGCCTGACACTGACAAAGCAGCCTGACACTGACAAAGCAGCCTGACACTGACAAACCAGCAGCACCCTGACACTGACAAACCAGCAGCAGCCTGACACTGACAAACCAGCAGCAGCCTGACCCTGACAAACCAGCAGCAGCCTGACCCTGACAAACCAGCAGCAGCGTGACCCTGACAAACCAGCAGCAGCCTGACCCTGACAAACCAGCAGCAGCCTGACCCTGACAAACCAGCAGCCTGACCCTGACAAAGCAGCAGCAGCCTGACAAACCAGCAGCCTGACCCTGACAAAGCAGCAGCACCCTGACAAAGCAGCACCCTGACAAAGCAGCAGCACCCTGACAAAGCAGCACCCTGACAAAGCAGCACCCTGACAAAGCAGCAGCACCCTGACAAAGCAGCACCCTGACAAAGCAGCAGCACCCTGACAAAGCAGCACCCTGACAAACAAGCAGCACGACAAACAAGCAGCACCCTGACACTGACAAACAAGCAGCACGACAAACAAGCAGCACCCTGACACTGACAAACAAGCAGCACGACAAACAAGCAGCAGCCTGACACTGACAAAGCAGCAGCAGCCTGACACTGACAAAGCAGCAGCAGCCTGACAAAGCAGCAGCAGCCTGACAAAGCAGCAGCAGCCTGACAAAGCAGCAGCAGCCTGACAAACCAGCAGCAGCACGACAAACCAGCAGCAGCACGACAAACCAGCAGCAGCACGACAAACCAGCAGCAGCACGACAAACCAGCAGCAGCACGACAAACCAGCAGCACCCTGACAAACCAGCAGCAGCCTGACCAACCAGCAGCAGCCTGACCAACCAGCAGCAGCCTGACACTGACAAAGCAGCAGCAGCCTGACACTGACAAAGCAGCAGCAGCCTGACACTGACAAAGCAGCAGCAGCCTGACACTGACAAAGCAGCAGCAGCCTGACACTGACAAAGCAGCAGCAGCCTGACACTGACAAAGCAGCAGCAGCCTGACACTGACAAAGCAGCAGCAGCCTGACACTGACAAAGCAGCAGCAGCCTGACACTGACAAAGCAGCAGCAGCCTGACACTGACAAAGCAGCAGCAGCCTGACACTGACAAAGCAGCAGCAGCCTGACACTGACAAAGCAGCAGCAGCCTGACACTGACAAAGCAGCAGCAGCCTGACACTGACAAAGCAGCAGCAGCCTGACACTGACAAAGCAGCAGCAGCCTGACACTGACAAAGCAGCAGCAGCCTGACACTGACAAAGCAGCAGCAGCCTGACACTGACAAAGCAGCAGCAGCCTGACACTGACAAAGCAGCAGCAGCCTGACACTGACAAAGCAGCAGCAGCCTGACACTGACAAAGCAGCAGCAGCCTGACACTGACAAAGCAGCAGCAGCCTGACACTGACAAAGCAGCAGCAGCCTGACACTGACAAAGCAGCAGCAGCCTGACACTGACAAAGCAGCAGCAGCCTGACACTGACAAAGCAGCAGCAGCCTGACACTGACAAAGCAGCAGCAGCCTGACACTGACAAAGCAGCAGCAGCCTGACACTGACAAAGCAGCAGCAGCCTGACACTGACAAAGCAGCAGCAGCCTGACACTGACAAAGCAGCAGCAGCCTGACACTGACAAAGCAGCAGCAGCCTGACACTGACAAAGCAGCAGCAGCCTGACACTGACAAAGCAGCAGCAGCCTGACACTGACAAACCAGCAGCAGCCTGACACTGACAAACCAGCAGCAGCCTGACACTGACAAACCAGCAGCAGCCTGACACTGACAAACCAGCAGCAGCCTGACACTGACAAACCAGCAGCAGCCTGACACTGACAAACCAGCAGCAGCCTGACACTGACAAACCAGCAGCAGCCTGACACTGACAAACCAGCAGCAGCCTGACACTGACAAACCAGCAGCAGCCTGACACTGACAAACCAGCAGCAGCCTGACACTGACAAACCAGCAGCAGCCTGACACTGACAAACAAGCAGCAGCCTGACACTGACAAACAAGCAGCACCCTGACAAACAAGCAGCACCCTGACAAACAAGCAGCACCCTGACAAACAAGCAGCACCCTGACAAACAAGCAGCACCCTGACAAACCAGCAGCAGCACCCTGACAAACCAGCAGCAGCCTGACAAACCAGCAGCAGCCTGACACTGACAAACCAGCAGCAGCCTGACACTGACAAACCAGCAGCAGCCTGACACTGACAAACCAGCAGCAGCCTGACACTGACAAACCAGCAGCAGCCTGACACTGACAAACCAGCAGCAGCCTGACACTGACAAACCAGCAGCAGCCTGACACTGACAAACCAGCAGCAGCCTGACACTGACAAACCAGCAGCAGCCTGACAAACCAGCAGCAGCCTGACAAACCAGCAGCAGCCTGACAAACCAGCAGCAGCCTGACAAACCAGCAGCAGCCTGACAAAGCAGCAGCAGCCTGACAAAGCAGCAGCAGCCTGACAAAGCAGCAGCAGCCTGACAAACCAGCAGCAGCAGCCTGACAAACCAGCAGCAGCCTGACAAACCACCAGCAGCACCCTGACAAACAAGCAGCACCCTGACAAACAAGCAGCACCCTGACAAACAAGCAGCACCCTGACAAACAAGCAGCACCCTGACAAACAAGCAGCACCCTGACAAACAAGCAGCACCCTGACAAACAAGCAGCACCCTGACAAACAAGCAGCACCCTGACAAACAAGCAGCACCCTGACAAACAAGCAGCACCCTGACAAACAAGCAGCACCCTGACAAACCAGCAGCACCCTGACAAACCAGCAGCACCCTGACAAACCAGCAGCACGACACTGACAAACCAGCAGCACGACACTGACAAACCAGCAGCACGACACTGACAAACCAGCAGCACGACACTGACAAACCAGCAGCACCCGCCTGACAAACCAGCACCCGCCTGACAAACCAGCACCCGCCTGACAAACCAGCACCCGCCTGACCCTGACAAACCAGCACCCGCCTGACCCTGACAAACCAGCACCCGCCTGACCCTGACAAACCAGCACCCGCCTGACCCTGACAAACCAGCACCCGCCTGACCCTGACAAACCAGCACCAGCCTGACCCTGACAAACCAGCACCAGCCTGACCCTGACAAACCAGCAGCAGCCTGACCCTGACAAACCAGCAGCAGCCTGACCCTGACAAACCAGCAGCAGCCTGACCCTGACAAACCAGCAGCAGCCTGACCCTGACAAACCAGCAGCAGCCTGACCCTGACAAACCAGCAGCAGCCTGACCCTGACAAACCAGCAGCAGCCTGACCCTGACAAACCAGCAGCAGCCTGACCCTGACAAACCAGCAGCAGCCTGACCCTGACAAACCAGCAGCAGCCTGACCCTGACAAACCAGCAGCAGCCTGACCCTGACAAACCAGCAGCAGCCTGACCCTGACAAACCAGCAGCAGCCTGACCCTGACAAACCAGCAGCAGCCTGACCCTGACAAACCAGCAGCAGCCTGACCCTGACAAACCAGCAGCAGCCTGACCCTGACAAACCAGCAGCAGCCTGACCCTGACAAACCAGCAGCAGCCTGACCCTGACAAACCAGCAGCAGCCTGACCCTGACAAACCAGCAGCCTGACAAACCAGCAGCAGCCTGACAAACCAGCAGCAGCCTGACAAACCAGCAGCAGCCTGACAAACCAGCAGCAGCCTGACAAGCCAGCAGCAGCCTGACAAACCAGCAGCAGCCTGACAAACCAGCAGCAGCCTGACAAACCAGCAGCAGCCTGACAAACCAGCAGCAGCCTGACAAACCAGCAGCAGCCTGACAAACCAGCAGCAGGACCCTGACAAAGCAGGACCCTGACAAAGCAGCACCCTGACAAACAAGCAGCACCCTGACAAACAAGCAGCACCCTGACAAACAAGCAGCACCCTGACAAACAAGCAGCAGCCTGACAAACAAGCAGCAGCCTGACAAACAAGCAGCAGCCTGACAAACAAGCAGCAGCCTGACAAACAAGCAGCAGCCTGACAAACAAGCAGCAGCCTGACAAACCAGCAGCAGCCTGACAAACCAGCAGCACCCTGACAAACCAGCAGCACCCTGACAAACAAGCAGCACCCTGACAAACAAGCAGCACCCTGACAAACAAGCAGCACCCTGACAAACAAGCAGCAGCCTGACAAACCAGCAGCAGCCTGACAAACCAGCAGCAGCCTGACAAACCAGCAGCAGCCTGACAAACCAGCAGCACCCTGACAAACCAGCAGCACCCTGACAAACCAGCAGCACCCTGACAAACCAGCAGCACCCTGACAAACAAGCAGCACCCTGACAAAGCAGCAGCAGCCTGACACTGACAAAGCAGCAGCAGCCTGACACTGACAAAGCAGCAGCAGCCTGACACTGACAAAGCAGCAGCAGCCTGACACTGACAAACCAGCAGCAGCCTGACACTGACAAACCAGCAGCAGCCTGACAAACCAGCAGCAGCCTGACAAACCAGCAGCAGCCTGACAAACCAGCAGCAGCCTGACAAACCAGCAGCAGCCTGACAAACCAGCAGCAGCCTGACACTGACAAAGCACCCTGACAAAGCAGCAGCACCCTGACAAAGCAGCAGCACCCTGACAAAGCAGCAGCACCCTGACAAAGCAGCAGCACCCTGACAAAGCAGCAGCAGCCTGACAAAGCAGCAGCAGCCTGACAAACCAGCAGCACCCTGACAAACCAGCAGCACCCTGACAAACAAGCAGCAGCCTGACAAACAAGCAGCAGCCTGACAAACAAGCAGCAGCCTGACAAACCAGCAGCAGCCTGACAAACCAGCAGCAGCCTGACCCTGACAAACCAGCAGCAGCCTGACCCTGACAAACCAGCAGCAGCCTGACCCTGACAAACCAGCAGCAGCCTGACACTGACAAACCAGCAGCAGCCTGACAAACCAGCAGCAGCCTGACAAACCAGCAGCAGCCTGACCCTGACAAAGCAGCACCCTGACACTGACAAAGCAGCACCCTGACACTGACAAAGCAGCACCCTGACACTGACAAACCAGCAGCCTGACAAACCAGCAGCCTGACAAACCAGCAGCCTGACAAACCAGCAGCCTGACAAACCAGCAGCCTGACAAACCAGCAGCCTGACAAACCAGCAGCAGCCTGACAAACCAGCAGCAGCCTGACAAACCAGCAGCAGCCTGACAAACCAGCAGCAGCCTGACACTGACAAACCAGCAGCAGCCTGACACTGACAAACCAGCAGCAGCCTGACACTGACAAACCAGCAGCACCCTGACAAACCAGCACCCTGACAAAGCAGCAGCCTGACCCTGACAAACCAGCACCCTGACAAAGCAGCAGCCTGACACTGACAAAGCAGCAGCCTGACCCTGACAAAGCAGCAGCCTGACACTGACAAAGCAGCAGCCTGACAAAGCAGCAGCCTGACAAAGCAGCAGCCTGACAAAGCAGCACCCTGACAAAGCAGCACCCTGACAAACCAGCACCCTGACAAACCAGCAGCCTGACCCTGACAAACCAGCAGCCTGACAAACCAGCAGCCTGACAAACCAGCAGCCTGACAAACCAGCAGCCTGACAAACCAGCAGCCTGACAAACCAGCAGCCTGACAAACCAGCAGCCTGACAAACCAGCAGCACCCTGACAAACAAGCAGCAGCCTGACACACCAGCAGCAGCCTGACAAACCAGCAGCAGCCTGACAAACCAGCAGCACCCTGACACTGACAAAGCAGCAGCACCCTGACAAAGCAGCAGCACGACACTGACAAAGCAGCACCCTGACACTGACAAAGCAGCACCCTGACACTGACAAAGCAGCAGCAGCCTGACACTGACAAAGCAGCAGCAGCCTGACCCTGACAAAGCAGCAGCAGCCTGACCCTGACAAAGCAGCAGCAGCCTGACCCTGACAAAGCAGCAGCAGCCTGACAAAGCAGCAGCCTGACAAAGCAGCAGCCTGACAAAGCAGCAGCCTGACAAAGCAGCAGCCTGACAAAGCAGCAGCCTGACAAAGCAGCAGCCTGACAAAGCAGCAGCCTGACAAAGCAGCAGCCTGACAAAGCAGCAGCCTGACAAAGCAGCAGCCTGACAAACCAGCAGCCTGACAAACCAGCAGCCTGACAAAGCAGCAGCCTGACAAACCAGCAGCCTGACAAAGCAGCAGCCTGACAAACAAGCAGCCTGACAAACAAGCAGCACCCTGACACTGACAAACAAGCAGCACCCTGACACTGACAAACAAGCAGCACCCTGACACTGACAAACAAGCAGCACCCTGACACTGACAAACAAGCAGCACCCTGACACTGACAAACAAGCAGCACCCTGACACTGACAAACAAGCAGCACCCTGACACTGACAAACAAGCAGCACCCTGACACTGACAAACAAGCAGCACCCTGACACTGACAAACAAGCAGCACCCTGACACTGACAAACAAGCAGCACCCTGACACTGACAAACAAGCAGCACCCTGACACTGACAAACAAGCAGCACCCTGACACTGACAAACAAGCAGCACCCTGACACTGACAAACAAGCAGCACCCTGACACTGACAAACAAGCAGCAGCCTGACCCTGACAAACCAGCAGCAGCCTGACCCTGACAAACCAGCAGCAGCCTGACCCTGACAAACCAGCAGCAGCCTGACCCTGACAAACCAGCAGCAGCCTGACCCTGACAAACCAGCAGCAGCCTGACCCTGACAAACCAGCAGCAGCCTGACACTGACAAAGCAGCAGCACCCTGACACTGACAAAGCAGCAGCAGCCTGACACTGACAAAGCAGCAGCAGCCTGACACTGACAAAGCAGCAGCAGCCTGACACTGACAAAGCAGCAGCAGCCTGACACTGACAAAGCAGCAGCAGCCTGACACTGACAAAGCAGCAGCAGCCTGACAAAGCAGCAGCAGCCTGACAAAGCAGCAGCAGCCTGACAAAGCAGCAGCAGCCTGACAAAGCAGCAGCAGCCTGACAAAGCAGCAGCAGCCTGACAAAGCAGCAGCAGCCTGACAAAGCAGCAGCAGCCTGACAAACCAGCAGCAGCCTGACAAACCAGCAGCCTGACAAAGCAGCAGCCTGACAAAGCAGCAGCCTGACAAAGCTGCACCCTGACAAAGCAGCAGCAGCCTGACACTGACAAACCAGCAGCAGCCTGACAAACCAGCAGCAGCCTGACAAACCAGCAGCAGCCTGACACTGACAAAGCACCCTGACAAAGCAGCACCCTGACAAAGCAGCACCCTGACAAAGCAGCACCCTGACACTGACAAACCAGCAGCAGCCTGACACTGACAAACCAGCAGCAGCCTGACACTGACAAACCAGCAGCAGCCTGACACTGACAAACCAGCAGCAGCCTGACACTGACAAACCAGCAGCACCCTGACAAAGCAGCAGCCTGACCCTGACAAACCAGCACCCTGACAAAGCAGCAGCCTGACCCTGACAAAGCAGCACCCTGACAAAGCAGCACCCTGACAAACCAGCAGCCTGACAAACCAGCAGCAGCCTGACACTGACAAACCAGCAGCAGCCTGACCCTGACAAAGCAGCAGCCTGACCCTGACAAAGCAGCAGCCTGACAAACAAGCAGCAGCCTGACAAACAAGCAGCAGCCTGACAAACAAGCAGCAGCCTGACAAACAAGCAGCAGCCTGACAAACAAGCAGCAGCCTGACAAACAAGCAGCAGCCTGACAAACAAGCAGCAGCCTGACAAACAAGCAGCAGCCTGACAAACCAGCAGCACCCTGACAAACCAGCAGCACCCTGACAAACAAGCAGCACCCTGACAAACAAGCAGCAGCCTGACAAACAAGCAGCAGCCTGACAAACAAGCAGCACCCTGACAAACAAGCAGCACCCTGACAAACAAGCAGCAGCCTGACAAACAAGCAGCAGCCTGACAAACCAGCAGCAGCCTGACAAACCAGCAGCACCCTGACAAACCAGCAGCACCCTGACAAACAAGCAGCACCCTGACAAAGCAGCAGCAGCCTGACACTGACAAACCAGCAGCAGCCTGACCCTGACAAACCAGCAGCAGCCTGACCCTGACAAACCAGCAGCAGCCTGACAAACCAGCAGCAGCCTGACAAACCAGCAGCAGCCTGACCCTGACAAAGCAGCACCCTGACACTGACAAAGCAGCACCCTGACACTGACAAAGCAGCACCCTGACACTGACAAACCAGCAGCCTGACAAACCAGCAGCCTGACAAACCAGCAGCCTGACAAACCAGCAGCAGCCTGACAAACCAGCAGCCTGACAAACCAGCAGCAGCCTGACAAACCAGCAGCAGCCTGACAAACCAGCAGCAGCCTGACAAACCAGCAGCAGCCTGACAAACCAGCAGCAGCCTGACAAACCAGCAGCAGCCTGACAAACCAGCAGCAGCCTGACACTGACAAACCAGCAGCAGCCTGACACTGACAAACCAGCAGCAGCCTGACACTGACAAACCAGCAGCACCCTGACAAACCAGCACCCTGACAAAGCAGCAGCCTGACCCTGACAAACCAGCACCCTGACAAAGCAGCAGCCTGACACTGACAAAGCAGCAGCCTGACCCTGACAAAGCAGCAGCCTGACAAAGCAGCAGCCTGACAAAGCAGCAGCCTGACAAAGCAGCAGCCTGACAAAGCAGCACCCTGACAAAGCAGCAGCAGCCTGACACTGACAAACCAGCACCCTGACACTGACAAACAAGCAGCACCCTGACACTGACAAACAAGCAGCACCCTGACACTGACAAACAAGCAGCACCCTGACACTGACAAACAAGCAGCACCCTGACACTGACAAACAAGCAGCACCCTGACACTGACAAACAAGCAGCACCCTGACACTGACAAACAAGCAGCACCCTGACACTGACAAACAAGCAGCACCCTGACACTGACAAACAAGCAGCAGCCTGACCCTGACAAACCAGCAGCAGCCTGACCCTGACAAACCAGCAGCAGCCTGACCCTGACAAACCAGCAGCAGCCTGACCCTGACAAACCAGCAGCAGCCTGACCCTGACAAACCAGCAGCAGCCTGACCCTGACAAACCAGCAGCAGCCTGACACTGACAAAGCAGCAGCACCCTGACACTGACAAAGCAGCAGCAGCCTGACACTGACAAAGCAGCAGCAGCCTGACACTGACAAAGCAGCAGCAGCCTGACACTGACAAAGCAGCAGCAGCCTGACACTGACAAAGCAGCAGCAGCCTGACACTGACAAAGCAGCAGCAGCCTGACAAAGCAGCAGCAGCCTGACAAAGCAGCAGCAGCCTGACAAAGCAGCAGCAGCCTGACAAAGCAGCAGCAGCCTGACAAAGCAGCAGCAGCCTGACAAAGCAGCAGCAGCCTGACAAAGCAGCAGCAGCCTGACAAACCAGCAGCAGCCTGACAAACCAGCAGCCTGACAAAGCAGCAGCCTGACAAAGCAGCAGCCTGACAAAGCTGCACCCTGACAAAGCAGCAGCAGCCTGACACTGACAAACCAGCAGCAGCCTGACAAACCAGCAGCAGCCTGACAAACCAGCAGCAGCCTGACACTGACAAAGCACCCTGACAAAGCAGCACCCTGACAAAGCAGCACCCTGACAAAGCAGCACCCTGACACTGACAAACCAGCAGCAGCCTGACACTGACAAACCAGCAGCAGCCTGACACTGACAAACCAGCAGCAGCCTGACACTGACAAACCAGCAGCAGCCTGACACTGACAAACCAGCAGCAGCCTGACACTGACAAACCAGCAGCACCCTGACAAAGCAGCAGCCTGACCCTGACAAACCAGCACCCTGACAAAGCAGCAGCCTGACCCTGACAAAGCAGCACCCTGACAAAGCAGCACCCTGACAAACCAGCAGCCTGACAAACCAGCAGCAGCCTGACACTGACAAACCAGCAGCAGCCTGACCCTGACAAAGCAGCAGCCTGACCCTGACAAAGCAGCAGCCTGACAAACAAGCAGCAGCCTGACAAACAAGCAGCAGCCTGACAAACAAGCAGCAGCCTGACAAACAAGCAGCAGCCTGACAAACAAGCAGCAGCCTGACAAACAAGCAGCAGCCTGACAAACAAGCAGCAGCCTGACAAACAAGCAGCAGCCTGACAAACAAGCAGCAGCCTGACAAACAAGCAGCAGCCTGACAAACCAGCAGCACCCTGACAAACCAGCAGCACCCTGACAAACAAGCAGCACCCTGACAAACAAGCAGCAGCCTGACAAACAAGCAGCAGCCTGACAAACAAGCAGCACCCTGACAAACAAGCAGCACCCTGACAAACAAGCAGCAGCCTGACAAACAAGCAGCAGCCTGACAAACCAGCAGCAGCCTGACAAACCAGCAGCACCCTGACAAACCAGCAGCACCCTGACAAACAAGCAGCACCCTGACAAAGCAGCAGCAGCCTGACACTGACAAACCAGCAGCAGCCTGACCCTGACAAACCAGCAGCAGCCTGACCCTGACAAACCAGCAGCAGCCTGACAAACCAGCAGCAGCCTGACAAACCAGCAGCAGCCTGACCCTGACAAAGCAGCACCCTGACACTGACAAAGCAGCACCCTGACACTGACAAAGCAGCACCCTGACACTGACAAACCAGCAGCCTGACAAACCAGCAGCCTGACAAACCAGCAGCCTGACAAACCAGCAGCAGCCTGACAAACCAGCAGCCTGACAAACCAGCAGCAGCCTGACAAACCAGCAGCAGCCTGACAAACCAGCAGCAGCCTGACAAACCAGCAGCAGCCTGACAAACCAGCAGCAGCCTGACAAACCAGCAGCAGCCTGACAAACCAGCAGCAGCCTGACACTGACAAACCAGCAGCAGCCTGACACTGACAAACCAGCAGCACCCTGACAAACCAGCACCCTGACAAAGCAGCAGCCTGACCCTGACAAACCAGCACCCTGACAAAGCAGCAGCCTGACACTGACAAAGCAGCAGCCTGACCCTGACAAAGCAGCAGCCTGACACTGACAAAGCAGCAGCCTGACAAAGCAGCAGCCTGACAAAGCAGCACCCTGACAAAGCAGCAGCAGCCTGACACTGACAAACCAGCAGCAGCCTGACACTGACAAACCAGCAGCCTGACACTGACAAAGCAGCAGCCTGACACTGACAAAGCAGCAGCCTGACACTGACAAAGCAGCAGCCTGACCCTGACAAACCAGCACCCTGACAAAGCAGCAGCCTGACCCTGACAAACCAGCACCCTGACAAAGCAGCACCCTGACAAAGCAGCACCCTGACAAAGCAGCACCCTGACACTGACAAAGCAGCAGCCTGACCCTGACAAACCAGCACCCTGACCCTGACAAAGCAGCACCCTGACAAAGCAGCACCCTGACAAAGCAGCACCCTGACACTGACAAAGCAGCACCCTGACACTGACAAACCAGCAGCCTGACACTGACAAACCAGCAGCAGCCTGACAAACCAGCAGCAGCCTGACAAACCAGCAGCAGCCTGACAAACCAGCAGCAGCCTGACAAACCAGCAGCAGCCTGACAAACCAGCAGCAGCCTGACAAACCAGCAGCAGCCTGACAAACCAGCAGCAGCCTGACAAACCAGCAGCAGCCTGACACTGACAAACCAGCAGCAGCCTGACACTGACAAACCAGCAGCACCCTGACAAACCAGCACCCTGACAAAGCAGCAGCCTGACCCTGACAAACCAGCACCCTGACAAAGCAGCAGCCTGACCCTGACAAACCAGCACCCTGACAAAGCAGCAGCCTGACACTGACAAAGCAGCAGCCTGACAAAGCAGCAGCCTGACAAAGCAGCAGCCTGACAAAGCAGCACCCTGACAAACCAGCAGCAGCCTGACACTGACAAACCAGCAGCAGCCTGACACTGACAAACCAGCAGCAGCCTGACACTGACAAAGCAGCAGCCTGACACTGACAAAGCAGCAGCCTGACACTGACAAAGCAGCAGCCTGACACTGACAAAGCAGCAGCCTGACCCTGACAAACCAGCACCCTGACAAAGCAGCAGCCTGACCCTGACAAACCAGCACCCTGACAAAGCAGCAGCCTGACCCTGACAAACCAGCACCCTGACAAAGCAGCACCCTGACAAAGCAGCACCCTGACACTGACAAAGCAGCAGCCTGACCCTGACAAACCAGCACCCTGACAAAGCAGCAGCCTGACCCTGACAAACCAGCAGCCTGACAAACCAGCAGCCTGACAAACCAGCAGCACCCTGACAAACCAGCAGCACCCTGACAAACAAGCAGCACCCTGACAAACCAGCAGCACCCTGACAAACCAGCAGCACCCTGACAAACCAGCAGCACCCTGACAAACCAGCAGCACCCTGACAAACCAGCAGCACCCTGACAAACAAGCAGCACCCTGACAAACCAGCAGCACCCTGACAAACAAGCAGCACCCTGACAAACCAGCAGCAGCCTGACAAACAAGCAGCACCCTGACACTGACAAACCAGCAGCAGCCTGACAAAGCAGCACCCTGACAAAGCAGCAGCAGCCTGACACTGACAAAGCAGCAGCAGCCTGACACTGACAAAGCAGCAGCAGCCTGACACTGACAAAGCAGCAGCAGCCTGACACTGACAAAGCAGCAGCAGCCTGACACTGACAAAGCAGCAGCAGCCTGACACTGACAAAGCAGCAGCAGCCTGACACTGACAAAGCAGCAGCAGCCTGACACTGACAAAGCAGCAGCAGCCTGACACTGACAAAGCAGCAGCAGCCTGACACTGACAAAGCAGCAGCAGCCTGACACTGACAAAGCAGCAGCAGCCTGACACTGACAAAGCAGCAGCAGCCTGACACTGACAAAGCAGCAGCAGCCTGACACTGACAAAGCAGCAGCAGCCTGACAAAGCAGCAGCAGCCTGACAAAGCAGCAGCAGCCTGACAAAGCAGCAGCAGCCTGACAAAGCAGCAGCAGCCTGACAAAGCAGCAGCAGCCTGACAAAGCAGCAGCAGCCTGACAAACCAGCAGCAGCCTGACAAACCAGCAGCAGCCTGACAAACCAGCAGCACCCTGACAAACCAGCAGCACCCTGACAAACCAGCAGCACCCTGACAAACCAGCAGCACCCTGACAAACCAGCAGCACCCTGACAAAGCAGCAGCAGCCTGACACTGACAAACCAGCAGCAGCCTGACACTGACAAACCAGCAGCAGCCTGACAAACCAGCAGCAGCCTGACAAACCAGCAGCAGCCTGACAAACCAGCAGCAGCCTGACAAACCAGCAGCAGCCTGACAAACCAGCAGCAGCCTGACACTGACAAAGCACCCTGACAAAGCAGCAGCACCCTGACAAAGCAGCAGCACCCTGACAAAGCAGCAGCACCCTGACAAAGCAGCAGCAGCCTGACAAACCAGCAGCACCCTGACAAACAAGCAGCAGCCTGACAAACCAGCAGCAGCCTGACACTGACAAACCAGCAGCAGCCTGACAAACCAGCAGCAGCCTGACAAACCAGCAGCAGCCTGACCCTGACAAACCAGCAGCAGCCTGACCCTGACAAACCAGCAGCAGCCTGACACTGACAAACCAGCAGCAGCCTGACAAACCAGCAGCAGCCTGACAAACCAGCAGCAGCCTGACCCTGACAAAGCAGCACCCTGACACTGACAAAGCAGCACCCTGACACTGACAAAGCAGCACCCTGACACTGACAAAGCAGCACCCTGACACTGACAAAGCAGCACCCTGACACTGACAAAGCAGCAGCCTGACAAAGCAGCAGCCTGACAAACCAGCAGCCTGACAAACCAGCAGCCTGACAAACCAGCAGCAGCCTGACAAACCAGCAGCAGCCTGACAAACCAGCAGCAGCCTGACAAACCAGCAGCAGCCTGACAAACCAGCAGCAGCCTGACAAACCAGCAGCAGCCTGACAAACCAGCAGCAGCCTGACACTGACAAACCAGCAGCAGCCTGACACTGACAAACCAGCAGCAGCCTGACACTGACAAACCAGCAGCAGCCTGACACTGACAAACCAGCAGCAGCCTGACACTGACAAACCAGCAGCAGCCTGACACTGACAAACCAGCAGCAGCCTGACACTGACAAAGCAGCAGCCTGACCCTGACAAACCAGCACCCTGACAAAGCAGCAGCCTGACACTGACAAAGCAGCAGCCTGACCCTGACAAAGCAGCAGCCTGACACTGACAAAGCAGCAGCCTGACAAAGCAGCAGCCTGACAAAGCAGCAGCCTGACAAAGCAGCACCCTGACAAAGCAGCACCCTGACAAAGCAGCACCCTGACAAAGCAGCACCCTGACAAAGCAGCACCCTGACAAAGCAGCAGCAGCCTGACACTGACAAACCAGCAGCAGCCTGACACTGACAAACCAGCAGCCTGACCCTGACAAAGCAGCAGCCTGACACTGACAAAGCAGCAGCCTGACACTGACAAAGCAGCAGCCTGACCCTGACAAACCAGCACCCTGACAAAGCAGCAGCCTGACAAAGCAGCAGCCTGACAAAGCAGCAGCCTGACAAAGCAGCAGCCTGACAAACCAGCAGCCTGACAAACCAGCAGCCTGACAAACCAGCAGCCTGACAAACCAGCAGCCTGACAAACCAGCAGCCTGACAAACCAGCAGCCTGACAAACAAGCAGCCTGACAAACAAGCAGCACCCTGACACTGACAAACAAGCAGCACCCTGACACTGACAAACAAGCAGCACCCTGACACTGACAAACAAGCAGCACCCTGACACTGACAAACAAGCAGCACCCTGACACTGACAAACAAGCAGCACCCTGACACTGACAAACAAGCAGCACCCTGACACTGACAAACAAGCAGCACCCTGACACTGACAAACAAGCAGCACCCTGACACTGACAAACAAGCAGCACCCTGACCCTGACAAAGCAGCAGCCTGACCCTGACAAAGCAGCAGCCTGACCCTGACAAACAAGCAGCAGCCTGACCCTGACAAACAAGCAGCAGCCTGACCCTGACAAACAAGCAGCAGCCTGACCAAGCAGCAGCCTGACCAAGCAGCAGCCTGACCAAGCAGCACCCTGACAAACAAGCAGCAGCCTGACAAAGCAGCAGCAGCCTGACACTGACAAAGCAGCAGCAGCCTGACACTGACAAAGCAGCAGCAGCCTGACACTGACAAAGCAGCAGCAGCCTGACACTGACAAAGCAGCAGCAGCCTGACACTGACAAAGCAGCAGCAGCCTGACACTGACAAAGCAGCAGCAGCCTGACACTGACAAAGCAGCAGCAGCCTGACACTGACAAAGCAGCAGCAGCCTGACACTGACAAAGCAGCAGCAGCCTGACACTGACAAAGCAGCAGCAGCCTGACACTGACAAAGCAGCAGCAGCCTGACACTGACAAAGCAGCAGCAGCCTGACACTGACAAAGCAGCAGCAGCCTGACACTGACAAAGCAGCAGCAGCCTGACACTGACAAAGCAGCAGCAGCCTGACACTGACAAAGCAGCAGCAGCCTGACACTGACAAAGCAGCAGCAGCCTGACACTGACAAAGCAGCAGCAGCCTGACACTGACAAAGCAGCAGCAGCCTGACACTGACAAAGCAGCAGCAGCCTGACACTGACAAAGCAGCAGCAGCCTGACACTGACAAAGCAGCAGCAGCCTGACACTGACAAAGCAGCAGCAGCCTGACACTGACAAAGCAGCAGCAGCCTGACACTGACAAAGCAGCAGCAGCCTGACAAAGCAGCAGCAGCCTGACAAAGCAGCAGCAGCCTGACAAAGCAGCAGCCTGACAAAGCAGCAGCAGCCTGACAAAGCAGCAGCAGCCTGACAAAGCAGCAGCAGCCTGACAAAGCAGCAGCAGCCTGACAAAGCAGCAGCAGCCTGACACTGACAAAGCAGCAGCAGCCTGACAAAGCAGCAGCAGCAGCCTGACAAAGCAGCAGCAGCAGCCTGACAAAGCAGCAGCAGCAGCCTGACAAAGCAGCAGCAGCAGCCTGACAAAGCAGCACCCTGACAAAGCAGCAGCCTGACAAACCAGCAGCAGCCTGACAAACCAGCAGCAGCCTGACAAACCAGCAGCAGCCTGACACTGACAAACCAGCAGCAGCCTGACACTGACAAAGCAGCAGCCTGACCCTGACAAACCAGCACCCTGACAAACCAGCACCCTGACCCTGACAAACCAGCACCCTGACAAACCAGCACCCTGACCCTGACAAACCAGCACCCTGACACTGACAAAGCAGCAGCCTGACACTGACAAACCAGCAGCCTGACACTGACAAACCAGCAGCCTGACAAACCAGCAGCACCCTGACAAAGCAGCAGCAGCCTGACAAACCAGCAGCACCCTGACAAACCAGCAGCAGCCTGACAAACCAGCAGCACCCTGACAAAGCAGCAGCCTGACAAAGCAGCACCCTGACAAACCAGCACCCTGACACTGACAAAGCAGCAGCCTGACACTGACAAACCAGCAGCCTGACACTGACAAACCAGCAGCCTGACAAACCAGCAGCACCCTGACAAAGCAGCAGCAGCCTGACAAACCAGCAGCACCCTGACAAACCAGCAGCAGCCTGACAAACCAGCAGCACCCTGACAAAGCAGCAGCCTGACAAAGCAGCACCCTGACAAAGCAGCACCCTGACAAAGCAGCACCCTGACAAAGCAGCACCCTGACAAAGCAGCACCCTGACAAAGCAGCACCCTGACAAAGCAGCACCCTGACAAACCAGCACCCTGACAAACCAGCAGCCTGACACTGACAAAGCAGCACCCTGACACTGACAAAGCAGCAGCCTGACCCTGACAAACCAGCAGCCTGACAAACCAGCAGCCTGACAAACCAGCAGCCTGACAAACCAGCAGCCTGACAAACCAGCAGCCTGACAAACCAGCAGCCCCCTGACAAACCAGCAGCCCCCTGACAAACCAGCAGCCCCCTGACAAACCAGCAGCCCCCTGACAAACCAGCAGCCCCCTGACAAACCAGCAGCCCCCTGACAAACAAGCAGCACCCTGACAAACCAGCAGCCCCCTGACAAACCAGCAGCACCCTGACAAACAAGCAGCACCCTGACAAACAAGCAGCACCCTGACAAACAAGCAGCACCCTGACAAACAAGCAGCACCCTGACAAACAAGCAGCAGCCTGACAAACAAGCAGCAGCCTGACAAACAAGCAGCAGCCTGACAAACAAGCAGCAGCCTGACAAACCAGCAGCACCCTGACAAAGCAGCCTGACACTGACAAAGCAGCCTGACACTGACAAAGCAGCAGCAGCCTGACAAAGCAGCAGCAGCCTGACAAAGCAGCAGCAGCCTGACAAAGCAGCAGCAGCCTGACAAAGCAGCAGCACCCTGACAAAGCAGCAGCAGCCTGACAAAGCAGCAGCACCCTGACAAAGCAGCAGCACCCTGACAAAGCAGCAGCACCCTGACAAAGCAGCAGCACGACACTGACAAAGCAGCAGCACGACACTGACAAAGCAGCAGCACGACACTGACAAAGCAGCAGCACGACACTGACAAACCAGCAGCAGCACGACACTGACAAACCAGCAGCAGCCTGACCCTGACAAACCAGCAGCAGCCTGACCCTGACAAACCAGCAGCAGCCTGACCCTGACAAAGCAGCAGCACGACACTGACAAACCAGCAGCAGCCTGACCCTGACAAACCAGCAGCAGCCTGACCCTGACAAACCAGCAGCAGCCTGACCCTGACAAACCAGCAGCAGCCTGACCCTGACAAACCAGCAGCAGCCTGACCCTGACAAACCAGCAGCAGCCTGACAAACCAGCAGCAGCCTGACAAACCAGCAGCAGCCTGACAAACCAGCAGCAGCCTGACAAACCAGCAGCAGCCTGACAAACCAGCAGCAGCCTGACAAACCAGCAGCAGCCTGACAAACCAGCAGCAGCCTGACAAACCAGCAGCAGCCTGACAAACCAGCAGCAGCCTGACAAACCAGCAGCAGCCTGACAAACCAGCAGCAGCCTGACAAACCAGCAGCAGCCTGACAAACCAGCAGCAGCCTGACAAACCAGCAGCAGCCTGACAAACCAGCAGCAGCCTGACAAACCAGCAGCAGCCTGACAAACCAGCAGCAGCCTGACAAACCAGCAGCAGCCTGACAAACCAGCAGCAGCCTGACAAACCAGCAGCAGCCTGACAAACCAGCAGCAGCCTGACAAACCAGCAGCAGCCTGACAAACCAGCAGCAGCCTGACAAACCAGCAGCAGCCTGACAAACCAGCAGCAGCCTGACAAACCAGCAGCAGCCTGACAAACCAGCAGCAGCCTGACAAACCAGCAGCAGCCTGACAAACCAGCAGCCTGACAAACCAGCAGCCTGACAAACCAGCAGCCTGACAAACCAGCAGCCTGACAAACCACCAGCCTGACAAACCAGCAGCCTGACAAACCACCAGCCTGACAAACCAGCACCCTGACAAACCAGCACCCTGACCCTGACCTGATGTGTGTCTTACATATAAGGTTCAGAATTACCTGTTTTAGTTTCCATTCATACCTTTATGAATTAAGATTTTCTGAGTGGAAATGTTAAAATCATATAACAATATTTTAACAGTGGAATGAATGCATAAGCAATTAAGGAACTGTTAGTTAAATCCACATGAAGCAACATAACGTCTTTAGTAGTAAAATGTGATGTATCTAGGAGTGACAATATGTTTCCAAACATTTGTATGTGCTGTGGTTTGCTGACACTAAATAATGTTAGGGGAAACAAAAAAACGACCTATTGACAGTTACAGGGTAGTGTGATTCTTGTAATAAACTTAGTTTTACCAAAGTCCTGTGTTAGTATTCAGTACAACATACACTGCATACATCCATCTTGCTTTCAGTGAGGGAAGATTTTTCTTTAAAAAAAAAAAAAAAATTTGTTCCTTGGTAAAGTTGGTTTGTCTCACAGGTACCGAATTTGTATAATTAAAATAAGATAAGATATTGACATAATATATTTTTGGTTTTATAAACAACTGACAGGAAAAACAAAAACCTGAGATATTACCATATCCAGTGGTAAACAATAATCAGTCCCAAAAGGGCTTTCCTATATTTTGCATTTGTGTCAAACGTCCACATTATCAGAAGTACTCAGGAGTCCAGACGGTCTCCAGCAGCACTGGCATACAGCTCTCAGCTCACAGACGCCACCTGGCGAGTGAACGTGGCAGAACCCTGTCTGTGCTGGAGCCGGACTGCCCGTGGCATCAGCCTAGAACCTGCTCTGCTGATGCTTGCCGCTGGTTCCGGGGATCGGAATGAGCATCTCGTCAGGAAGCCTCAGCTCTGTCCGTTTGTCTTGGGAAGCGGGGTGGAGGCGGGGGCGGGGCGGGGGGCGTATGGCATGGCACCAATCCGCGTCGCCTCATTTGAGAGATTTTTGGTCGAACAGCTGCAGGTCCAGGCGCACCCACACCTCGCCTGTCGCCACCTCGTGCAGCAGCAGGCGCCTTGTCGCTGCTCCCTTGTTTTCCAGCTCCTTCTTGATGGTGGCCACAGGAACTTCAGTGCGGCCCAGGAAGTCTAACAATGATACAAGCAGCCATGATGAAAGCGGCCACCATCAAACGCTAGTAATAGAACACAGGCCATTGTGGCACAATGAAAGAAATTAAGCAATAGGGGGGGGAAAGAAATAAACGGTCAAACACAAAAGAAATTATCTAGTAGAAGGGTTGCAGTGAGACTGCAGAATATACCAGGGCATAAAGTAGAGAACGTAGTTCATCTGTATGTGTTCTTGGGCTGTAGGAGTAACCCGTACAAATACAAAGAGAATGTTCAAACTCACACACACAGAACCAGGGGGAGGATATGGAACCAGAACCCTGAAGCATGAAACCACAGTGATACCCCATGGAGAAACTTAAAATGACGTGTAATAAATAAATAAATTAAAAATAAATTAAAAGTTAAATTAAAAAAAAAAAAAACAAGACGAAACTTCAAATATGACACCCAAATTTTTCTAAGGGAAATTTAACATCAGCACATTTAACATCAGAACTGTTCCCAAGACGAATTTCAGGAAGTGTCAACGTGTAAAAAGAGGAGAAATAAACATCTGAAGAAAGGACTAACCATCGGGAGAGAACTGGTCCCTCTTGAAGATGGTGACACATAGAACATCCTGGTACAGGTCCTTAATGAAGAACTGACAGTTGAAGTTCCACTTGGGGTTGATTGTGTCATTTATTGTCCGGGAGGTGAAACACTGTGCCCCCATGGTCACCTCGCAATATGGATTACTCTTTCCTGGAGGGTGTAGGCCATCAAAAAAAACCATTAAACCCAACCATCAAGCCATACATGAGGTACAAGGCATTAGGGGGTTAGCGGCTGGAGTTTCGGGAGATAGGACTTGACCTTTGACCCTCACCATTGGGCTTGCAGGGCTTGAGCTCTGTGGCCTCCAAAATAGTGACCAGCAGGCGGCCAATGCCACTGGTTTTCAGGGAACGAGCTGGAAATGCATACAGCAAGTGATGCATGAGTCGAAAGACCAAGGAACAATAAATAAGATTCATAATAAAGAAGTTAAGATGCAAGGAACTCCCAAGGAATTGGCAGAAATAAGATACAGCAACTGGAAAAAAAAACTGTAGTTAATGGGGCACTGCAGTCTATGATAGGGTTATCAAGGGTTCAGTAATGAAGGTCTGCATAAATAGACTGTACAGCAACCAAAAGGGAAAGTAGTAGGTTCTTAAACTGCAACGGATGTGTTCACTGGAAGGACAGGCTGTGTAAAAGAGGGAAACTCAAATTCAGGAAAAACCAGTGCTCAGCTACAAACTCAGACCAAGATTTTGTTTTTACAAACCAGTTGAGTAGCCTTTGACTGACTCTCTATGCTCAACTGGTTGGAAGAAACAAATTCTTGCTCATGGGGTTTGTAGGTTCTGGCTGTGAAACGTCCAACATGGACTAAAACATGGGGTCAGGGTTCTGAAACACTGAATAGGGTAATGAATATATACTGGTGACTTAGAGGATTTTATATTACAGATACATAAATATACACACACACACATACATATAACTAAATTAAATAGGAAAAGGACAAGCAATTTTGTAGACAGATGAATAAAACCATTACATAATCAAACTGGATTATGTAAGAGAAAATTAGTCACAAACGAAAACAAAAGAAACTGATGGATTTTTCTCTTTCTCGTATTAAGAGAAACAATAATAAAAGCAGACTTAGTTAGTTATTGAATTTATATAGAGAAAAACAATCTGCCATTCTTTACGGTCCCTTTTGCCAAGTTTAATGCCCTTTCTTGTCAATGACCATCATGAGCCTGGTATCAGTTCACACACACACACACACACACTCACTCACAACCTCCTAGATGCCGCTCTGAGAAGTGTAATGTTTGTGATCGTGGTTAATCTTATGCTACATTAAGGCCCCATAGTTAATGATGGGGATTAAATCAGGCGATGAAGACAGCCAGGTTACAATTTCATCACCTTCCAAGCTGGTTTTAAGGTGATGTCTTTTCTTTGTTTAAGAATTTTCTGTGCCTATTCTTGAAGTTTCAACTTGTGAGCCTTATGCATTGTATTAAGCTGATGTCTGTGTCAAAGTACGCATGAAAGAAAATTAGACTATTTTGCTGGCTTAGGTCCTACAGGCTTGTTGGCTCAGGGTGTCGTGCTCTTAACATCATGGCTGAGCTCTGCATGTCATATGCATGTTCTGCTGCTTGTTTCCTTGTGCCTGTGTGTGTCTGTGTCTGTCAGTGAGTCCTATGATGCACTGACCTTCTTAGCAGAATATTCCACTTCCTTACAGTATGTCCTATTGTGACTCCCCTATGATCCTGTACTGAATATATTATAAAATGCATGGACATAATCAAATGCTACATCTTCCTTAACTATTCATTTAACATTTTTTAAATGATTTATTTTTCCACTTTTACGTTTAGTGGTCACTCCATAAGAGCTGTCCTTTAACGTGCTGCGCAGTGTCCCTGGATGCTTTGCAGTCCACTGCAAGGCTTGGACTTGAGGAGTCAATTCATTATGAAATGACTCCCAGTCTGAGCTGTGAGCTAATGCAGAATAACCAGAAGCCAGGTAGTGACTCTTGGTTGCTGTAGTTGTTCTCTTCTGACCAGGGAGGTGTTCCACTAAGCAGGATTTCTCAGTTAGCGGAGTTAACTTAAGCTAGAAGTCATGATTGTTCAATAGGAATGCTCCTTACCTCTTACTGGACAATTATGAGTGAGCCAGTGTCTTGTTTAAAAAGAGAAAATCTGTATCCATCTTCTGAATTATTCTGAATTATTCTACTCCTAAACAAACAGTTATCCTCAGAGGCAGCATAACATCTTGGCAGCTGCTCAATGCAGCATTGAAAAGCACTACAGAGAGTAATGAGCTCACAGATGTAATGAGCACAGAGCACGCTGCTCTCAGCAGTTGAGGACATAAATTTTTCCCCACAGAATACTCTGCTTGTGTAGTGTTTGTACTTGGCCTGCTACTGAAGGGGCATAAGTGATAATTAAGTGACATGATAATAAAGTGCATTGCTGGGCGTTTCTTTGCCAATCTCGCATGCCCTCATTCAGAGAAGGGCACAGAGTGCGGCTGTGGAAACCAGCGCATGTGCAAAAAGGGCATCAGAAATTCTCTGCACCCATCGAGACCCATCCTGGCTGACGGGAAAGCATGGCATGCTGCCCATTTGGCCTCAGTACCCAGTGGACTTCCCAAATTTCCAGCCCTGCCAAAGACTGGTCCTGAAGGAACAGTTGAGCTTGGAATGGCCTAAGGAACTGGAAGCTGTGCAGCCAGGGCACACAAACCATCATCGGCTCAAGGACTATGGAACTTCACAGAATTAAACAAAGAAATGAAATGCATGTTCTGACCGTGATTTTCTGGTTAGAAAGAGATACCTTAAAGGAAAAGATAGATTCAGTATAAAATATATAACAGTTGTTCGTAGATCCTCTTACTGTGGTCCTCAGTGAATGGAACATTTCTAATTGTAATTGATTTCTGTTGGAAGCAAAACAGGCAGTTCATAGTGAAAAGGTTGTGCAGTTACAGGAAGGCACAAGCACAATGTTTTTTGTTGAACTTACATTCTATTTTGTCTGGGGTGTAATGACCTTATAGGAAGAAATGTTACAGGTAAGGCGTGTCTTTAATAGAATACAGTGCTGCTGCAGGAAGTAAAGGGGGGATGTTGCGTTCAGTTAGTAATTGTTCTGTTTTCCATATTACTGTATGGAACCTAAAGAGGGTGCTGTAAGGCTGTTTGATTCGACTTCAATTCCTATTCCAAGAGTCAAGAATGGATAGTATATCCCAGGCAGCAGTTTTCCAGATTATCAACTTCAAAAACTAAAAAATATGATAGGAAAAAAGTCTTTGTAAAATTAAGAAGTATATAATACTATGAATGACAAGGGGTCTTAATACTTGCATTTCAACCAGTTCACATGTTCACACACCGCTTCATACTTCAATATAGTCAAGCTGAGAAGTAAGGGTTAGGGTTATAATTATCAATAAATAATGTACTTCCCTGTGAAACAATGATGCTGGATGTTTATTTGCATATCATGATATGGTGCAGCCTTTTAATAGGTTTCTGTTTTTCTGTTAATCCTTCATGGTGTTGAATAAGTCAGCAAGCATAAGTGTAAGGCTAGTGAGTGACTGGTGTTTTCGGGGGAGACTCCCTAGAGCTGGAGAGAAATACCTTAAGGCACGGGATGAAAAATCCCAAATCTTCCAGGAAAAATGTCAGCATTATATGTATTTGCCACACAGAACAGAACAAAAAATTCCTTAGGGAATCACACGCCTACCATAGTCACTATACTACTCAGAACGCCTGGCAGCCACCAAATCAAACATAGGAAAAGGTCCGGATTTATAGCGTTAGAATGTGGTAGAGACTAATATCCATAACGTACCATCCTAGAACACACTGTGCTCTAAAATTTAAGCCCAATTAAAATCTGAATATTAAATGAGGAAAATAATTTGATTTGTTCTTCTATCCCAAGTTGTGGTCTAAAAGCAATAAGACCACCATCCATTATACCTGCTTTGGGGAAAATGCACTCCTGTAGCCACTAGGGGAGCTCTCACCTCTTCTGGGAAGTGAATACATGGTTAGTGCCAGGCGCAAATGAATATCTTTGATTTTGCATCCATGTGGTAACTTGTTGAAGTTGTCCGATAGTCAGTAATACATGGTTTAATTATTATGATTGTTTATTTATTACTTTATAACATCTAAAAGAAACTGAAATAGGAAAGCTTATTTTAATTTATGGTCCACTGGATAAACACAGACATTACAGACGGTTTTTGAGTCTAATGCTGAATGTTTTTTGCGATCATTTTTCTGCCTGCATATGCTATGATTGGTGCAGTGAAATTTGAGAATGTGTTTGTGGTCAGTATCATAGCCTCAGACAACAAACCAATGCTGTAGTGTGTCACTGTGTTTACATGTGAGAGGGGTTCCAGTTACATAATGAACTCGTTCTAATTGTTTTGACGGAGCTCGACAAACCTAAAAAATAAATGCTGGTTTTATCAAAAACTATGTCATATAGCTATATTTCAGATTTATTACAGCTAAACACATCTCAGAGCTCCTAGGAACCTCCTTCTCCCTACATTTCCCTCCTTCACACTCTTCCCTCAAATACTGTTACATTTGTCTTTTTTCCACACTCACACCCTGTCTTGATCATACTCTGACTACATGGCATCCATATGCAGGGCAAACTATTTTACAGTCTTATCTAGTATAATAGGACATGAACATTGAATTTGATAGTTATCTTTTATTTACACATTAGGACACAACGCATGAACATGAAGGGATCGTTTGCATTTGCAACCAACACCTCCGCAAACCCCCCTGCGGAATACTGGCCGCGGACAGGGGTGGGAATCCCCAAGCTGGAAGACTGTACTGCGTCATGTTAACATTAGCTAGCTAGTTAGCATGGATACAGAGTGCACCGGGCTAAAACTATAAAGGACGTAAGGTGTGTGATATAGTAAAACACTTACTAACTGGTAATGCACGTTAGCATTACGTTAAATGACAACTTTACCTGTTACTTACCAGAATAGCCTCCTACACGTGCGACGAATGACAGCAGGCAGAAGGCTGCGTGTTTTTCAGAAACACACCGGAGTTAAACTTACGCCGCATTATTTACCGGCACTTCTAACACCAACATTTGCAGCCGTTAACTCATATGTGGTAGTAACACTGAAATTACTTTCTCTGCGTCAAAATAAGGCAACACTGTGATTTTGATACTTTATCATTTATACTTAACTGTACCTTCCTCCCATTCCTCCGTCTCTGCTTATTGACATTTAGGAGAGTCTCAGATATAAATTAACAATTCAAAATTATCAAACAAAGACAGACACAACACTGAAAAGATGACAAAGACACAGTTTGAAAAGTAAATATGTTTTATTGCAAATCTCTTATCTTAACATAGCCTACCTTATCATATGTTAACTTAACCCATCTTATATCTTAACTTAACCTATCTTATTATATTTTAACTTAGCCTATCTTATCATATAACTTAACCTATCTTATCTTATTATATTTCAACTTAGCTTATATTAATATATTTCGTCTTAGCCTATCTTATATTTTAACTTAGCATATCTTATCCTATCGTATCTTATAGCTACATTAACACTTAAACAGTATCTCTTTCCGTTGGGTCCCGCGGGATCCCAGTCCCAATGCAGGGCTCTAACACGGGTATTCTAAGAAAAAGAAAATAAACACTTTACTTAACTTTACTTAAAGCAGTCATATAACTGCATTATACATACCCAATTAATGCCTTATAAATCATTTATAAAAGTATAAAAAACACGGCTGTAAATACTTATACAAAGGCATAACACATAGCTATGCTGATAATGCATTATGAA
Organism: Brienomyrus brachyistius; assembly: GCF_023856365.1. Classification (NCBI taxonomy): domain Eukaryota; kingdom Metazoa; phylum Chordata; class Actinopteri; order Osteoglossiformes; family Mormyridae; genus Brienomyrus; species Brienomyrus brachyistius. The sequence goes on from NW_026042783.1 coordinate 28,882, forward strand.
TGCTCTGATCTATATATACACAATAAATATCTTCATAATACATTATATCGGCCATTAATCCATAATAAACAAGGCTATAATGTGTTATGCTTTTTTTGCAAGTGCATTGTGAAGGTGTCAATAATGCAGTTATATTACTGCTTTAAGTCATTTGTAAACCTGAATTCACAACCTTATATTTACTGCCTCTTGCTACTTCTTCTGAAGGGCAGGGGACAGCAGAAGAAGCACCACTTCATCTTCTTCTTCTTGTGGCTCTTCTCAGTATCATCTTCAGAAAGATCTTCGGCATTCACATGGAATGATACTTCTTCTTCACTGTAGATCTTCTCGGCAGCATCGGCATCTTCTTTTGTTTTATCTGTCTTCATCACTTCAGTCTCGTCCTCTTCCTCAGGTCCTTCTTCTGGTATAGTCAGTAGCTGTGATCTGTCTTCAGATGCCACCATACACTGAAACCTGACCAGTGTGGTAGCATCAGCATCTTCTGCCTGCTGGAATACCACATCAGCTTCTTCATTTTCCTCAGGTCCATCTTCCTGTAAAGTCTGCAGCCATATTCTGGCTACATATGCTGCCATGCACTGCCAACTGTCCACTGTGGCAGCATCAGTGTCTTCTGCTTCCTGAAGCTCCTCATCTGTTTCTTCATCTTCCTCAAGGTCTTCCTCCTGGATGGGTTCTAGCCAAGTTCTGCCTACTTGTGACACCACATATTCCACAGCATTCCCTGTACTTCTCCCTCCTTAACCTCCTCCACATTCACTCCCACCTCACATCCATTCTCCTCACCTCCATTTAGCATATCCATCATACTAATACCAGCCTCTGTCCCCTCCATCACAACCCTGGAGGCCTTCCCCTCAAATGTTCCCCACTCTGGTACCTCCACATATTCCTCACTACTCTGCCCCCTTACCTCACCCTCCCCCCGGCTTGTCCGGTCCTTCCTGACTTTCTTTTTTTTGTTAAGGTAGCAAGTTTTATAAATTTCCCAGTCTTCAGATGAAAGGCCGTAATTACTCTGAAGACTTTGAGATGAAATACTAGTGCTGGCTAGCAGTCCATCCTTTCCCACACTCTCCCCTCCCTTACCCAAATCAGTAGACCCCCCCAATCCCCCCTTAACCCCCCCAGCCTGGACAGTGGGGAGTGTCACTGGTGAGAACTCCTCCACACCTTCTCCCCAGTTGATCACTTCATCCCACAGGTTCCAGGCTTCCCAGTGTTGGGTGTTGGTCCATCGATCAGCTCTCTCAATTCGCTCTCTGGGGAATAAACGAGAGATTAACCAGCACTTAAGAGAGATAATAAAATAAATAAAGAGCTGGAAATTCTTCAACCATACAGAAAATACAATTGTTATAATTATTATAATAAATAATTACAGGGGTCACATAGAATAAAAGAAACAGCGAGCAAGATTGCAAAAAAAATCGACTGTAAAATGCACGATACTGTAAGTGCAATAGCATATTAAACAGTAATGTCACCAAATTATAACTAGAATCAAATACGAAACAACTGTGCTCCACATCAAATGAATACCCAGATGAATACTACCAAGAACTGAGTTAACACTAACCAAGCTAAGAATATTTGAAAGTGTTAATCCTGTGTAACAATGTAAATAGATGTAATGATAAACTTAGAAGCATCTAGCCTACTCCGAAAGTAATGGCCCAAATTTTTTTTAACAATTTACCTACCACCCTGTACAGTAGGGGGTCCCAACTTCCGGTCGGTGTTCCGGTACCGTCCGCGCGGAGTATTGCACCGGGCGGCAGACAACCGGGGGTAGAGGAGCCAGCCGTCCCGTTTATTAGGGGATCGCGCCGTTTTGGAAAGAAAGCTGCCCGTATTGATGTACGGAAATACGCCATTAGCCCCGCATGTCCGTATACACCGTCAATCTCCCGCCGCTCGGCGTGGGAACCCCCAAATTATACCGCCGTCTTACCCATCCGTGACACTTTTCTACGACGGAAACCGATCCGCGGACATCGAAAGGTTGGGAAGCCCTACTAAACTAGCATGTTTGAGATGAATTTACTAACCAAATAGTCTGTCATTATTTAAATATTAGCAACCACAGTAGCAATAAAAACCACTGCACTTTAAATGACGTTAAAAAATATGTAATATTAAAAAAATATGTAATGTTTTTTATTGTATTATAGACATTTACTATATGTCATTATAGTATAAAAGGCTAAATAATCGAAGTAGCACAACATCAGTTGAAGAATTCAAAGACATTTTGGAGAGCTAACAAGCTACTCACCTCTGCGCCATTTTCACTCAGAGTTTGTTGTGCTTCAAACGGTAAAGTTTGTTTACGTTGTTTCTATGGAAACTGCTCTGACTCTCCGCTTGACCGTAATATAAAGGCATGTATGCAGTAATTTTCTGATTGCAGATTTGATCCCTATGCAGTAATTGACCACTGACCTCTTGGACCCTCTGGGCTGCCTTCACCTGCATTGAGGCAGCTGTTACATTTGCTGTCATTACATTCAGCCCAAAATATCAAAGTACAGGATTTAAGATTTGAATTAGTAACAGGACCGTGGGAAACAAAACATATATGTTATTGATCCCACGAAGAAAGTTTTCAATTTTCTCCTTCTTTCAGTTCTTAAATAACGTGTCAGTTCTTGCTCTGGTTGGTTGGGATTTACCATTTTAACATTGTAGCAGTTCCTAGGCAATACACAGACAAATTCTTTTTTTTAGGATGGAATTGTTATGTTGTAAACGATTACCTTCACGTTTCAACAAAGGTACTTGCTTTTGATATATAATTTTTTGTACATGTGTACTCTGGTCATACCCCTTGGACATTTGGATGGCATGGAAGGACAGTCACTGCTGTCACCTATACTGTCCCTGTCTGCTTTTCTCATTTAAGTGTTGATACGGCAAAAGAAGATGGACCTTTTGTAGAAATTTCCAGCCAGAGACTTGGTTCCTATATGAAGAGAATATTTTATTTTAATTCAGGCTAAGAAACTACAGAAAACCAGCTCTGCATGTGATCTCCCCTTTACTGCACAAGGAGGGCACACACATCAACAATTAGCAATGCAGCAAAATACAGATGAACAATTTCTCACAGTTTCAGAATAAATCAGATTTCTCTGTAATTCAGAGATTGTCTAAGACTAGATCATTTTCTGCACTTGAACCTAATTTCAAGATAAATGACACCTGGGTCTATTAAAAGAAGGTGATGCTGCCTGACCCACCAACCAAGGCTGGGAGGAAAGGGAGGAATACTAGTCAAAGGAAGGAAGAAAAGCAGCCCACCCTATCTCATGGTCATGGATACAAAAGTCAGGGAGTGTTACGAAGAAGACACCACACTTAAGACCATTGGTTTTATGCACTGAATTACACCAGATAGAGTTTTTGCATTCTAGCTGTGTTACGTAACATTCCTCAGCCTTCATTTGTTTCCACAGAATGCAGGACATAATTTAGGGTGCCAAACAAGACAGCGGAACTGCAGTATAGCCAATTATTTGTTTCAGTAGTTTCATAACAACTCGAACATAAAATGTTTGTTTTTCTTAGATAAAAGTCCAGTTGAAACAGACTTTATTTTTAAATGTTAGATTGGATTTAAGAGATGGAACATGTTGCTTGTGTTAATACTGCTTTGATTTTGAGGATGAAGTCTGAAGTGTAGGTGACGTGTAACAGGTTGTTATTTTACTTTTAACTTATAATTATACAAGATTCTGTTTTCCTTCTTCTGTCTAACCTGATGGGTACAATATCCTTTAAACTTTCCCATGATGCTTTTGTCCTGCATCGCCCCTCCCTCTGTCTTTTCCCCTTTATAAGGGTCCCGACCTCATTTCCTCTTCCCTTTGGTGTATTGCACACATGGGAAGAGGTGAGGATCTAGTGGCAGGGTCCCCCGAGTTAGTAAATCAATTGTATAATTATGACCCATATATATTATATTTGATTTATTATTCATCATAAGCAGGGGATAGAAAACACATAAGTATATACATTGTTTTACTTTGTGCAGAGAGAGCGAGAGGGCCAGAGCATATGAAGTTTACCCCTTTCCTTATTGTTCCCAACAGGTTCAATAAAATCCGGGAACGACAACGGCGTCTGTAATATCCCTTCCTCCTGCACCCCACACACACCTGATAACACCCCAAAACACAATGCAGTGACCGTTTACATAGGTACACTAGTGCGACTTGTAAATATGCCCTTAATTTATGCCTGAAAATGCCTCCCATATAGTGGCTGACCACAAATCATGTGAATGACCCGGAAAGAGTGAGTGTATATATATATATATATGTATGATGTGCATGTGAGAGACACCATCGGAAGTCTGGTTTCAGTTCCTCAGAGGCACTACTATGGAGGCGCTTACAGTAATAAACTTGCTGACCGCAAAAACTGGCACTATGATGGAAGTTATGCAGAAGTGCAGAGTAGATGGAATAATTTTTGTACCTCAATAAGATTGTATGCCTTTTGCCTGTGTCTCCAGCCAGTGCCGGGGGTGAAACGCGCTTGTAATTATCAGCGGGATAACATTATCGTTTTTTTTATTCTGTGGAAAATGAAAGACCGATTTACTGGCCAGATTTATTTATGAATCATAAACATGTTGTGGGCTATATAAGTAAAGTCAGGGCTCTCAAGTCTTATGCATTGACTGTGAGACACTTGCATTTCAACCAGTTCACATGTTCACACACCGCACCTTATGTTTGTCAAGCTGAGAAGTAAGGGTTAGGGTTATAATTATCAATAAATAATGTACTTCCCTGTGAAACAATGATGCTGGATGTTTATTTGCATATCATGATATGGTGCAGCCTTTTAATAGGTTTCTGTTTTTCTGTTAATCCTTCATGGTGTTGAATAAGTCAGCAAGCATAAGTGACTGGTGTTTTCGGGGGAGACTCCCTAGAGCTGGAGAGAAATACCTTAAGGCACGGGATGAAAAATCCCAAATCTTCCAGGAAAAATGTCAGCATTATATGTATTTGCCACACAGAACAGAACAAAAAATTCCTTAGGGAATCACACGCCTACCATAGTCACTATACTACTCAGAACGCCTGGCAGCCACCAAATCAAACATAGGAAAAGGTCCGGATTTATAGCGTTAGAATGTGGTAGAGACTAATATCCATAACGTACCATCCTAGAACACACTGTGCTCTAAAATTTAAGCCCAATTAAAATCTGAATATTAAATGAGGAAAATAATTTGATTTGTTCTTCTATCCCAAGTTGTGGTCTAAAAGCAATAAGACCACCATCCATTATACCTGCTTTGGGGAAAATGCACTCCTGTAGCCACTAGGGGAGCTCTCACCTCTTCTGGGCCCAGCTAAATAATTATGTTACGCATTCTAACAAGCTTTATTATCTGTGTCAATAAGCCCTGCTTTTACACTAACACTCCTGCTGAGAGGCTAATTTGATTACCAGTCTTGCCCTTGTCATTAGGAACACATGAGAATTTGCGCAGTGCTGTTTCACAGTGGATTCTCACTGGTTTTCCCCAAGACTGGTACGATACATTTTATTCAGTTTCATACCACAGGTATCCAGCTCTTGCAAGAGGGATCAATTGGTTTATACTAGTGCAAGGAAACTATTATTATGATGGTGGGTTATCAAACACAGTAGCTGGCTACCTCAGACATAAGACGCCCATTACGTACCTGTGTATCACCTATATGGGCTTGGAATCTGTATATAAATTGAAATAATTATTCATAGCCCAGATAGCATCATATTATTGTTTCAGCGTTGAAGTATAGTTAAATGCATTGAATTATGGTCAGTGTTAAATTATCAGCATTGAAACTGAATTGATTTTTGGTCATTTTTTCAATATTGAAAAAATAATGGTGGCGAAACCTTGATATAAAGTGACTTTTTCAACATTGAAAATAAGATGCTGAGTTAACATCAATATTATTGAAAATAAAAATGGAAAAATGAATTTATGGGGGGGCGGCATGGTGGTGCAGTGGTTAGCACTGTTGCCTCACACCTCTGGGACCCAGGTTCGAGTCTCCGCCTGGGTCACATGTGTGTGGAGTTTGCATGTTCTCCCCATGTCGTCGTGGGGTTTCCTCCGGGTACTCCGGTTTCCCCCCACAGTCCAAAAACATGCTGAGGCTAATTGGAGTTGCTAAATTGCCCATAGGTGTGCTTGTGTGAGTGAATGGTGTATGAGTGTGCCCTGCGATGGGCTGGCCCCCCATCCTGGGTTGTTCCCTGCCTCGTGCCCATTGCTTCCGGGATGGGCTCCGGACCCCCTGCGACCCAGTAGGATAAGCGGTTTGGAAAATGGATGGATGGATGTTACAGGTAAGGCGTGTGTCATGCCCGGCTCGTCCGCTCCTCGTGTGTGCCACGCCCCCTGATTACCCACATGTATTTCCCTGATCGTCTCCAGCTTTGTCTAGTTACTTTGATTAGTCCTGTGTATTAAGTCCTGGTCTCCCCGGTTTCCCTTGTCCGTCATTGATGTTTGTAGGTGTGCTATGTTTTCCAGTCCTCGTTTGCCCATTAAATCCCTGGTTTTGCCCCGACTTCACCTGTCTGCCTGCCCGCACGATCGCCGCTTCGCCCGACCGCGATCGTGACAGCGTGACTTTTATAGAAGACAGTGCTGCTGCAGGAAGAAGAATACATAAGTAAAGGGGGGATGTTGCGTTCAGTTAGTAATTGTTCTGTTTTCCATATTACTGTATGTCACAAGAGGGTGCTGTAAGGCTGTTTGATTCGACTTCAATTCCTATTCCAAGAGTCAAGAATGGATAGTTGATCCCAGGCAGCAGTTTTCCAGATTATCAACTTCAAAAACTAAAAAATATGATAGGAAAAAAGTCTTTGTAAAATTAAGAAGTATATAATACTATGAATGACAAGGGGTCTTAATACTTTTCATTTAATTTTATTAACTCAATCTTTTGCTGGCAAGTATACCTTTTAAATTATATACATAACAGTACAACTGCATTATTTGTGTTTTGTATGCACACTTCATACAAAGCAAAAGGTTACGGCGGCTACTTCATTAATAGTATTTCTTATTGATACTTTACAATTCCGTTCTATTGCCCAACTCCCAAAGGATCATACATTTTTATTAAAACATAGTAGTCTATGGAAATGTCAATACTAATCATACATTTCAGTGACATAACTAAATAGACATATGTTGACACACAGACACAGATAAAAACAATTAAACTCCCTCTATGTGAAAATGACATGTGACACACGTCCTCAATGTTAAAATCCATGAGTGTAAAAAATGACCATCGTTGCTAATGTTATATCTCAGGTCTCAGATTACTTCTTTAAGTGTCAATTAAACTGAAAAAAAATCACAGAAAAAGGCAAGCTTATTTGCCGACATTTAGTAACCGACAAGCTGATTAAGGAGGACTAAACCTGTACCTGGCTTTCCTGTCAGCTCCTTGGGGATGGCTAATCTTCAAATTTTATTACAAATACTACAACTTTATTTTGTGCCTTGCTTAAAGTAAAATATCTCCAGACTACTAAATACCGCGTTAATGGTGACATTTTTAAACTGATTCGCTTCTTTCGCCTCACTCTCCTCTATGTGACGGGTGGGCGTGGTTGATCTAGCCGGCTCCCGATTGGCGGGTATTCGGTAGCTCCTGTGTCATGTGACTGGTAGTAGTGTAGGCAGCACCGCCATAGATTTGAAACCCTGTGTGCCTCCTTGGGCGATACGCGATGTTGGCATGGTAATTGTGAAATAGAGGATTCATAGATATGACTTAGTGAACCGACTATTTTCGAAACTGCAACAACATGAGGAATGTTAAAACTAGAAAACAGGGAACCACATTTCACAGGTAAAAAAATCTGCGGTACGGTCAAATAAGATACATAACATGTTTACTTGCCTGTGACACTGACGGGATACTAGCATTAGTTTTTGTTGAGAATACTATGAGCAATACTACATAAATTTGGGGGGGGGCAGTAGTGGTGGGCTTGTTTATTTATTCTACATAATTGTAAGATATAAATGCGTTAATTAGTAAAGAAGTTATGGCTAAAAGATCTTTCCATCTACACCCTGACATGTTGCTTGTTTATGTCTAATTATCGCTCCAAGATGGTGGCGCTGCTGACTCGTTGTGGAAAAGCGAGATGAGGCATCTAGGCTTTCAAATTCATGAGCACCACCATGTACTTCGTTTAAATGGGAGGTTCACCCCAAAACTATAAAAAGATATTTTAGAGGGGCCTTAATGCTATCTATTCATCAAAGTTCTGCTGGGAGTTGTTCAGGTTTGGAAATATCAGCCGTAGAAATGTCGGGCTTCTATCGAAGTACACTACTCGTATCACTGCGCATTAGACACAAGCGCGAGCTGTGTGTGGAGTTGGGTAGAAGGAAATAGTTCGTATATTAAACTGCTCGCGACGAAGTCTGTGGATTTTCTTAACCTGTTCCTGATTTCTGGTAAGGGATATTGCTGTTGAATTTTTCAAATACGATGTTCTGGCGCTTTAAGTAGTGAAAGCAAAATTGAATCTTATTATATTGCTTATTCATTAATAAGTACCTATAACATGTATACTGCCCAATGTTTTGATTTAATAAATATTTAAAATTAATAAATATTTCAAAAATACTTCAATATTTAAAATGGTTCATGATTTTCAGGAGCGGTACAGTGGTTAGCATTTCTTTGGGTCCCAGGTTCGAGTCTCCGCATGGGTCACATGTGTGCGGAGTTTGCATGTTCTCCCCATGTCGTCATGAGGTTTCCTCTGGGTACTTTGGTTTCCCCCCACATTCCAAAGACATGCTGAGGCTAATTGGACTTGCTAAATTGCCCGTAGGAGAGCATGTGTGAGTGAATGGTGTGTGAGTGTGCCCTGCGATGGGCTGGCCCCCCATCCTGGGTTGATTGATGGATGATTTTCAGGTCACACTGCCCCCTCAGAGCCCACCAATCAGTGACTGTCTCATAGTGTGATGTAATACACAATGTCCGCACCACCCACTTTTCAGTGAGCAGTAAAAAGACACCAGCTTGTCTCAGCGGACAGCGGCTCTTATCAGATAAGGGGAAAAGGACGAGATATCAAAAGTAAAAATAAATATATCACATTTGGTTAACATCAAATGAAAACAGCCCTGCAATAATATATTGGATTCTAGGATATCACCTATCAAAAGGGTGAATCTATTCTAGCAGACCATAAAAATCCAATTATGAACAGTGAAAATGGGCATAATAGGTCCCTATAAACGTGCTGAAAACCAGGATTGGCAGAATTCACATTACAGCGATTCCCCACTATATCGCGGATTTTCCTCCGACGCCTCACAATTCTCTGCGTATCCCGTACATTGTTTGTGGTCCGATTGTTTTCGTTTTGTTCTAAGCCCTACGATGGAAGACGTTGACCATTCAGGAGAAGGTAAAACTTCTGGATGTGCTTCGGGAAGGAAAGCGTTATGCGGACGGCGTTCGCCATTATGGTTTGAATGAATCAACAGTACGCTACATGAAGAAGGATGAAAAGAATGTGTAAGAGCCATATATGTTTTTATTTTTATATATTCCATTACATATATAGAGAGAAAGTTGTGTGTGTGTATACATATTAAAAATTATTATTTTATTATTATTAGCCATTTTAAAATGCCAAAATTAGGCATTTTGTTTTTTATATGTCTGTCTCTCAAAATACTGCTAAAAAATATATTGTTAGGTGAGAATACATTTTATTATTACAGCTCACCTAACAAACTTCATAGCCTAGCCTAGCATACCTTAAACATGCTTGGAACACTTGCATTAGCCTACAGTTGGACAAAACTCGGGGTAAGTTGTCATTTTTTTGTAGGTTAGTTTGGTTTTTAAATTGGACCCCTCATGGTCTGGGTGAAGTTATGCTGGTCTTCGCCATCTGTGCACCCGGTTCGATTACTGACCTTCCCACATGTTCTCCCAAGGAACCTGGCAGATGTGGACAAGGACGGCCAGCTGACAGGGGAGGAGTTCATCCTGGCTATGCACCTGGTGGACATGGCGAAGGCCGGACAGCCGCTGCCCCTCACGCTTCCCGGGGACCTGGTGCCCCCCTCCGTCAGGTAGACAGCCGCCGCCGGTGGCCAATCGGTGAACCCGGCAGAGCAGTAAATAGAGCTCTGGAAAAAAATTGAGACCACTCTATACTGGAAAAAAAATCTGCTTGTTTAAAGCTGGTTTTGCTGGCAGAAAGGTACGCTGAGCGTCAGGTTGCTTCCAGGTTCTAAGTACGCAAGTGTACAAGAATATGGTGAAACGGGAGACACTGAGAAAGGCCAGAAAGCAGCCAGGTAAAGGGTGGAAACGACTTCCCAATGCTTGAGATGCCCGTTCACTTATCCGACAGTGCCTCATGAATCATGACCTCAAGTGACCTGTACTTGGTGGAAACGTTAAGTGCAGGTGTGAGGTGCACTGCTAGGACAGTTCATAACAGGCTCATAGAAGCAGGGCTGAAGTCCCATAAAGCAAGGAAGAAGCCCTTCATTAATGAGAAGCAGGAAAGAACCAGGCTGCAGTTTGCAAAAGAAAAAAAAACATTATTCACAGATCCATACCCATAAAGGAGAACTGAGTGAAACAAAAATTGGTGCTATGGTCTCTAACTTTTTTCCATAGTTATATGTAATGAATGGGGAAAGGCGGGGGGGTTGAATATGCTGTGTCAGGCTGGACATTGACCCATCTGGAATCACAGAAAGGGAGAGTGTCCCCATACACTGAGATACTTCGACTGAGCCCAGCTAAGGGACTCCTGATGAGTGAGCACGGGAAGCTGTATGGTGGTTGTTCCTGTGTAGCCTGACTCAGAGTCTCAGGTTCTAGCACCTTCTACCTACACGGAGGCATGTTGTATTTTGCAGAACGGGGAAGCAGGGGGAATTGCTTCCTTTGAATCGCACCATCGTCCCTGAAGAAATTCAAGTTGAACCACCCCAGAAGACAAAGAGTAATGGTAGCATTAGTAGAACGGACAGACGGATTTACACACACACACACACACACACACACAAAGACAGGCACCTTCAGCTAGTGAATGTTTTTGGTGACACAAGTGTGTATTAGTGATGTGCCGTTCTTAGTATCTTTACAAAGAATCACCTGATTCACATTGAATTGCAGGAGGTCAAAGGTCACTGCCCCTATTGCCATGGTTACCACGTGTGCGTGTGCATGGCCCTCCTTGCAGTTTCGTTCGAGGACAAGCTAAAGGAGAACTTCCAGCGGGGAAACGCTGAGCTGGAGAGGCGGCGGCAGGTCTTACAGGAGCAGGAGCGGCGCGAGCAAGAGAGGCGGGCCCAGAAGGCCCGGGAGGAGCAGGAGCGGCGTGAGCAGGAGGCGCGGGAGCAGGAGAGGAGGCGGCAACAGGAGCAGGAGCGGCGGCTGGAGAGGCAACGCGAGCTGGAATGGCAGAAGGAGGAAGAGCGCTTAAAGGAGCTGGAACGCAAGGAGGTCAGTCTTTCTAGTATGGAATGCTAGCATTGTACTTGGGGTTAGGCAGTCGCTCTTTGGTCATTGGTCCAGTCCCAGCCCATTTGGGTTTAGCAAATTAATGTTGTTGGCGATTCACCAGCACTGTTGCCTCATACCTTTCAGAGCTGGGGGTTGGAATCCCACCTCCACTCTTTGAGAGTTTCCATGTTCTCCCAGTGTTGTGTGGCCTTCCTCCAAAAACATGCCCTTAGGTGGTCTGGTGCCTTTAAATTCTCTGCAGTGCGAGGTTCTTATGCCCTGCGATGGGCTGACATCCCGTCCAGGGTGTACCCCCCCAGCCTGGTGCCCTGTGCTGTCCTGGATAGACTCCAGGCCCCCCTGTGATAATTGGCTGGAAGTTAATAAAACTTCATTATTGTAACCCTGTGTTGGGCAAATACAGCATTATAACTAATTAAACTAGTTTACTGGTGAAACTCCGTTTATGTACATCTCTGAATGGCTGGGAAGGTTTGACAGCATGTATTTGGTTATTGGTTTAGCTTGTGTGTGAACGTGTGCGACCTGTGATTAGCGCGTGTGTGTGTGTGTGTGTGTGTGTGTGTGTGTGTGTTTGGTCGTGATCATGTGTGTGTCCCTGCAGGCTGCTAAGCAGGAGCTGGAGCGTCAGAGGAAGATGGAGTGGGAGTGGAGGAGGCGACAGGAGCTGCTGAATCAGAGGAACCAAGAACAAGAGGACATCATCAAGCTTAAGGCCAAGAAGAGGAGCTTGGAGCTGGAGCTGGAGGCTGTGGTGAGGACCAGGCCGTCCTGCACCTGTTTGCCCCGACCGACTGCATTCGCATTCCCCTTCAGGAACGAGGAACAGCCAGCTGTTGAAATCGCACTATCAGAGACGCACGTTTTCCTTTCAGATGTCAATGGTACACATGCTTGTGTCCACAGCGACAATATTCCCGCCCTCAGGACTCATAAGACCACTGTTTAATTTCAGAGAGACAAGCACAAGCAGATCTCTGACCGACTCAGGGACGTCCAGAGCAAGAGGAGCATCCAGAAGGGAGAGCTGGAACTGATCAGTCAGAAGCAGGACAGCTGCCTGCTGGAGGTCAACGCCCTGCAGCGGCAGCTTGAGGTCTGCGGCCTTCCTCCGCTGCCGTCCAAGATCCCAGCAGCTATGGGACGAGCACCAGCTGCAACACTGATAAATAGATTCAACACGGTTCTTTTTCCATGTGATCTGGCGTTATGTCAGCTGTGCCACTCCTGTCTGATTAGCAGTCTTCAGATTTTGGCAACCAAGGGAGAGACTGTTCTTCACACCTTTCCTGGAGAATGTGCAGTTTTTTTGGGGGGGAATTTACTATAAAAGCAATAGATAGATAGGGTGAAGTTTCCAGGGAGGGTTTATTTCAGGATTCTCCAGCTTTCTGAGGGAGTTTGGCCTGTTTTTGTGCAGGAGGGGCAGAGGAAACATTCTCAGCTGATTGTGGAGCAGCAGAGATGCAAGGAGATCCTATGCAACATGGGGCTGAACAGTAGGTCTGGTGAGTCTGATCTCCCTGCTTCTCCCTGCGTTACCTGGCGCCCCACCCCCCTGCAGTCATTCTTGAAGTACTTAAATGTCATGGTGGCACATGGGTGGTACATGCTTCTTGTGCTTCTAAAATGTAGGTGTACACTACCAGACAAAAGTTTGGATGCACCCACTTGTAATACATCTATCTGTATTTTAGCTACATTATTCACCTTAGAGTAAAAGGCTTGGAGGCAGTCGACAGTTTTGCTTCGATGACAGCAATGCAGAATCTTGGCGTTCTTTCAGCCAGCTTTCAGATGTAACCCCCCCTGGAAGGCTTTTCCAGCAGTACAGGAGTTTCCAGAAGTTCTGGGCACAAGTCGGCTACCAACTCATCTCGGCTCTGTAGGGTTTGGGTGGAGTGGGGGATTGTGGGGGCCAGGTTATCTGTCACAGCCCTCCCTCTCACATGTCAACAAGAAAATACTTACCATATAACCTCGAGGTGCACTTAGGGTTGTTAATGTAAGGGCCCCCTGCTGATACAGCGCGTTGCTGCACCCTCCACACGAACCACCTCAGTGATGAGAACCTGAGTGTAGTCGTGCAGCGGGTGACACCTCAGCATCACACTAGTCCGAATGGAATGGAACAGTGTACATTTTTTTCCGGTGGCTGGAGTGCCAACCCTGCCACCAACCCCCTTGCAGTTTTCCCTGCAAGTTGGAGGACTTCCTTGCAGGGCTTAGATGTAGATTGTCAGTCCCAGGATGAAGCAATTGCAGGTGAAGGGTCTTGCTTAGAGGTAGTGTTTCTGTATACAGGTCCGACACTTTCCTCCGTAAAGAGGGGCGTGACTGAGAAGGACATCGTCTGTCGGAAACTCAAGGAGCAGCTGGATGTGCTGGAGAAGAATACCGTGGCAAAACTGTCGGAGATGGACCAGTACAACGTGGACATCAAGGTGAGGAGGCATTACTGGTGGTAGAAAGGCATCAATGTTGTGACTTGCCTCTAGTTAGCCCAGTGTGCTGTACAGGGGCCAGTAGCATTTGTAAATAGAATAAAGTGGAGAAGTGAAGCCTCAAAATTGGCAGGAGGTGGGACTTATCGATTGCCCAGTTTACTAAACTAACTAGTGATGGACAAAAATGATGCCCCATGAGCCATTTGCTGTATTTGCTGATTTGATTGCATTCAATTCATAATTGGGCTCAAAGCGCTGCCCCACAGCGCTGCCCCAAAGCGCTGCCCCAAAGCGCTGCCCCACAGCGCTGCCCCACAGCGCTGCCCCACAGCGCTGCCCCAAAGCATGCCAAGAGCACCATCTAGTGGGCTCAAAAAATACAACAAATGGTTCTTGAGGCAAAAACTCAAGAACATTAAATGTTTTGATTTAATAAATATTTAAAATTAATAAATATTTCAAAAATACTTCAATATTTAAAATGGTTCATGATTTTCAGGAGCGGTACAGTGGTTAGCATTTCTTTGGGTCCCAGGTTCGAGTCTCCGCATGGGTCACATGTGTGCGGAGTTTGCATGTTCTCCCCATGTCGTCGTGAGGTTTCCTCTGGGTACTTTGGTTTCCCCCCACATTCCAATTAGCTGAGGCTAATTGGACTTGCTAAATTGCCCGTAGGAGAGCATGTGCGAGTGAATGGTGTGTGAGTGTGCCCTGCGATGGGCTGGCCCCCCATCCTGGGTTGATTGATGGATGATTTTCAGGTCACACTGCCCCCTCAGAGCCCACCAATCAGTGACTGTCTCATAGTGTGATGTAATACACAATGTCCGCACCACCCACTTTTCAGTGAGCAGTAAAAACACACCAGCTTGTCTCAGCGGACAGCGGCTCTTATCAGATAAGGGGAAAAGGACGAGATATCAAAAGTAAAAATAAATATATCACATTTGGTTAACATCAAATGAAAACAGCCCTGCAATAATATATTGGATTCTAGGATATCACCTATCAAAAGGGTGAATCTATTCTAGCAGACCATAAAAATCCAATTATGAACAGTGAAAATGGGCATAATAGGTCCCTATAAACGACAGGTGCTGAAAACCAGGATTGGCAGAATTCACATTACAGCGATTCCCCACTATATCGCGGATTTTCCTCCGACGCCTCACAATTCTCTGCGTATCCCGTACATTGTTTGTGGTCCGATTGTTTTCGTTTTGTTCTAAGCCCTACGATGGAAGACGTTGACCATTCAGGAGAAGGTAAAACTTCTGGATGTGCTTCGGGAAGGAAAGCGTTATGCGGACGGCGTTCGCCATTATGGTTTGAATGAATCAACAGTACGCTACATGAAGAAGGATGAAAAGAATGTGTAAGAGCCATATATGTTTTTATTTTTATATATTCCATTACATATATAGAGAGAAAGTTGTGTGTGTGTATACATATTAAAAATTATTATTTTATTATTATTATTATTATTATTATTATGTTACTCATATCCTTAGCCCGACATTTAACATAGCCCGATATATGTGTTTTAATGAGTTTACATATGTTTAAAGCATGTGGGAGGGGTATTTTAAGGCTTAAACTTAAAAAAAAAATTATATGATCCTTCTGTATCGTGGATTTTCACCTATCGCTGATGGGTCTGGAACGCATCTACTGCGATAGGCGGAGGATCAAATTTACCTTCATGTGGAGTCTTGGCTTTTCACAATGTTTCATTCCTGCTTATAGCTAAGGTTTTTTTTAGCCGTCGTCACTCTAAGGTTGCCCATTAATGGTTTGGAATTGGGAATGTAAAGCTGTTTTGTTAGCATGTCTGCCTTACAATTCCTTTACTGTAAGTCAAGGCCTGCTGGAACTCAATACTGCTTCATGGCGCTTGTATTTACTCTTTATTTTTTATTACATTATGTTTGAGACTAACCCCTTTATCTACCTCTCCATTCCTCCTGTTGAGCTCCATACAGAACTAGTGGAGAAAAGGGGTGCTTGGAGGGGAGACGATATCTCTGGATGCCCACTTAAGAAATATCTGCGTTACCTTCCAATACACCTTCCAAACTTAAGTGGATTGAACATGGGTGCTGTTGAATTAATAAAAAAAATGCACTGTATTAAAATTATTTTGTTTATATAACATAAAATTGAACTATAACCATGAAATTTAAATCTGTTGAGTTTATATATTGACAAAATAATAATTCAGAATTTTTAACCCTCATTGAACAAAATTAAACCTAATATGGACAAATGGAAAGCATTGAAATTATCCTTATGGGGGGAAGGTTAATGTTACTAAAATGGTTGTGGTGCCTCAAGTTAATTATCTCTCTATGATGCTTCCATTTAATATTCCGGAAAGGATATTTGAACAGTACGAGAGTATAGTAAAAGATTTTTGTTGGGAAAGAATAAACCTAGGATTAAAATTACTTCGCCCAGAGACAAGGGAGGTCTAGGATTGCCAGATGTTAGATTATATAGCATGTCATTTGAAATAGCCAAACTCTACTATCACTGGAAGAATGTGAATTCTGATGTGGACTGGATAGCTATCGAGAGCAATTTGGCTTCACTATTTCAACCTCTGCACATTCTGTCACAATGGGGGGACAATATAAGAAACACAAACCCGATAATATCTTTTTCGAGAAATATATGGATCAAAATACATAAGAAGCTTAAAGTATCACATGACATGCAGCCATATTCCTCAATTTGGCACAATCCTCAAATACAAATAGTAAAAAGTATGGAAACAATGGCAACCCAAAGGGGTGAAAACTCTCTGGGATTTATTCGTAAATGGGATGTTTATGTCATAATCAGACTTAAAGAGTAAGTATGATGTAGGAGGAGGAGGGAGTTTTTGGAAGTTTTTGCAACTGAGGCATTGAGTCACAAGTGTTAAAATGCAGAAGATGAATGGTCAAGAATACTTTCTAGAGTGGGGAAATATTTTAGGGAAGTAAAAGCTAAATTTATTCAGTATAAAATTATACACAGATAGTACTGGACACTAGTTAGACTAAATAGAACTGGACTAATTAATACTGATCAGTGTTGGAATTTTAGAAGGCAGGTGGGGGTTTATTTACACATGCTGTGGCAGTGCTCTCAGGTATATCCATTTTGGGGTAGAGTTCTTGGTCTCCTGGACAAATGGCTAGGCTTTACTTTACCCCGCAAACCCGACTCTCTCTGCTAGGAGATAGAGTGGAATTGCCAAAGGTGAATAATAAACAGTTTAAGGCTGTGATGGTGGGACTCAACTGCCATGAGGGTAATATTAAGGCATTTGAAATCCTCAACAATCCCCAATATAAAGGAATGGACCGATGAGATGATTAAGGCAGTCTTTCTCATGATGGTGGGTAAATCTGGGGTGGCTCTTGTGGTTCTCATATGAGGTCTTTGGTGCACATTAAGTGAGGCAGATACAGGCCACCCATTGTGTACCTCTGTGCCATTTAAATGGGCTTGCAATCTGAAGAGGTGTGAGGTCACAGTGATTTAACACTGGTCCACTTTTTCTTATGGCCTTGAGCCAGGTCATGACAATATCTTGTGTAGCACTAATGACGCATCTGCTCATGTTATCTCATAACTTGAAGCTGTTTGTGCAGCACAACCCACACGGCACCAACAAGACATTGAGAACAATCCCAGCAGCCCTCGGCTCTCTTACCCAATGCTAGGGGTAAGGGGACCAAACTTCTTTAAATTTCGCTTTCACAGTGGCTTTTGAAAAAATTAAGCAAATCACGCAATGCTATTGAAATTATTAAAACATAGAGATTAACAGTCAAATATGTTTTGTGATTTTAAATGATGAAGTAATATATTGGATATAACATGAATGTATTTCTTATTTCTTTTTTTTTGGGTTTTCTGTGGTGAGAAATGAAAGCTACAGGCATGTAAATATTGCTTCCTGTAGTAACTTGTAAAATGTTCCTCATTGTTAACAATCACATTACATGTGAAGGTGTCAGTCAGTGGAAACACATAGTGAGGCACGCTGGCCAGCCATTGTATTCGTTCAGGACCAGCCCATCAAGTAAAGGTTTCAGCACCACGGACAGTGACCTGTGTTAAACTGACCTCAGGTTCCTACATTGGCTCTATGGAATTTTCTGTAAATAATTAAATGCCACTGGCCCCCTACATGCGGAAATGTTTCCCCCTCCCCCAGACTTCTTCAGAGAGCTTTGGAGGACATTGTCTGCACGCTACCAGAGGCAACTAAGAATGTGCTTGAGTTGGGAGGAGGCAGTAGTCCCCATTTTTCCCTCCTGCTGTAGAGGGTCATCGGGAGGAGGTGGGTTTGCTGCTCTCTTTCGTGTCTCTTCAGCAGGTGGCTCTTAGAGATTTGTCTAAGAAAGGTCTGTACCAGGCTTGTGTTAAAGTGCTGCATTTTCGGGCACTGAGTGGACTGGCGGATTCTAGGTGGTCAGGTTTGTTGAGGCCTGGATCTTCCCCGCGGGGATGTTGGAGGTCCCTGTACAAGCCCCCCATTGAGAAGCACACGGTGGATCTTCAGTGGCAGATTGTGCACGGGGCAGTGGCCACAAACAGCTGATGCACATTGATTCCACAGGGTGGGAATTGGTTTTCTTAGCTAATCTGTTTCTTTAAAACAAAGAAATGGATTGTTTACTTGTGTCTTTTATTCTACATCATAGATAATGCGAACCTTCATATAAGTAAGAGGTAATATTTTGCTCAGTATCAGTTCAAGTTCAAATACTTCAGGTTTTTTATTTGGCAAAACAAATAAAATTGTTCAGATACTTCAGGTTTTTTATTTGACAAAACACATAAAATTGTCATGCAAAGTCATTGATTTATTTTTAAAACTATTGCACTGTGATACATTTAACATCATATTTTCAGTTCTGCCAAATCTCATATTGACATCTTAGTGGTTTTCCAACGGCTTGTGGTGTCACATGGTGGTCGAAAATGATATTACAGGCTTTTGTTGAAATTACCTTAAAATTCATCTGGAATGTATTGATTTATGCCATAATTAATGATGCAAATTAACACAGATGGGGCCATTTTGACCCCATTTTGATGTTTTTGAAGAGGTAGACGGTCCAGTTGGCTGTATTAGTCAGTCTGCTAAGAAACATGGCGCCAACAAGCCCATGGCCCCTTTTCATGTAAAACTTCGTACAGGAGGCTGTTTGTGCAGATTAGTGCCTTTGTTAGCCTCGGCTCCTGTAAATCATATAAGCACACCCACCACACCCCCAGGAGCATTCCGCGTGCCCCCACCGGCCAACCTGCTTGTCCCCCCCAACCCACAGACCGTCTGTAGTTCTGAAATTTATCCACATGGCTGCTGACCAAGTCTAAGGTAAAATTTCATAAATGAAATTTTCAGTAAAATACATTTTTTTCCTCTAATCTGGGAGACAGTGCAGAATTATTGGAGTCGGTCCTAACTCTGTCAGGCACCTAGGACTCGTATCTCCCTCTGAGAATCTCTTCTAATGCGCTCAGCAGCAGAAATTCTCCATCCTAGATGAGCCTGCAAAGTTCTGTAGAAGTTAAATACAAATAAAGGATGAGACAATTTACTTAAAGCATGATACAGTTCATATTGCTCTTCAGGCTTCGTGATAAAATATTAAAATTATGGAGTACAAAGTTGTACAACCCAAATAATACGGATTATTTTCCATCTTAACCCATATTCTAAGCATATTGATTTCTCTTGTAAATTTTACTTTTACAGCAGTATGATTTAAGACACTAACAGCAATTCATTTTTCAACCAGTAATTGTTAATGTGATAGCCTCTGGATCTCCAGCAGAAGGGCTCCTTTCCTCAGCCGGATGTCCTCAAGTTCAGAGTGCTTCTCTGGACTCAGGTCCATGGAGACTGCAGCAGACAGGAAAAGGAGATCGTCAGCGGGTGTGGAGCTCAGCAGGTTGGCCATCTCTGCCAGTTTGGTTGTTGGTTCAACTCCCATGGCAGAGTAATCGTAACATTGTTAAGCCCTTGAGCAAGTCCCTTAGACCCAAGTGCTCTGACCCCAAACTCTCCTCACTTCGGACAAAAGCATATGCTGAATATATGTAATCCCAAAGGGCAGTTACAGAAGACCCCAGGACCGGAGTAACATGGGAAGCAATTACTGATGCCTGGAAGCTTTGGGGCATGCAAATAAACTGCATCCAAAGGCAAATGGCTAATAAAGAATGCTCTGAATGCCAGGCATTCGTCCAGCAGTGAGATCGTAGAGATAATGAATAAAGATAGAAAGTGTGAATAAAGATAAAACATTTTGATTGTATTTGCGAAGCGATGCTGGATGCGCTGAGCTCGCCGGGAAGGTCATGTGGTCCGCATTCCCTCCCCATGCACACGTGATCAGCTCAATCACACCGAAATTGTCGGTTTGCTGCCCTTCAGGGAAACAATCTAAAGGGTGTTACGGGAAAAGTAATCGATGCAAGAGCCAATGATGTTCTCCTGGTGCCTACCCGTGTTTATGTTATCGTTACTGACACAAACAATGATGAACGATAATAAGCATTTATAAGCCATGATGACCGCACCATTAACGTGGAGTTGCACTAACGTCTGTTTTTATAGCTAACCAACAAGTCAACGTCTCACCCTGGTAATGCAACAGCGCCGTTTAAACAATACGTTTACACCGATCAGTGGCCTGTACTACGAATCAGGGTTACTGGCTTATCGGGGTAACTTGACGGATTTAAGGTACCACAGTTTAAATGAATTTCATATTTGTTCATCGGGATGCCTGAATCGGTGCTAATCAGTACTACGATGCCAGTTATGCAATGTAGTTTTGATAAAAACTTTTCTGTCATTTAACATAAGAGGAAAAAAATAATTATACTGTAGTAAAATGGTTTAAAACTGTGACAAATTTTGCCTTTTTTTTACAGTGTATACTTCCAGTCACAAGGTAGCAGATACGGATTTCTGAAATAGCAAAGATAAAGGTCAATGATTAATATCCCTCATCTCTTTTAAAACGATAGGTAAGATGCTGTTTTGATATCCTGTCTAGGGTTGGAGTGTAACAGTATTCACGGGAAAGGGGAATGGGATAAAGGGACAAACAGGGTGAGGGCAAGAAGGGAACACCAGTGGACAAAGGGATATTTTTTGTATTTTCATTTTTTTTCCATGTATAATACTGACACTGAACAAATAACCCAGTGCAAAAGACTTTGGGACTGACCACAGCCAAAATAACAAACAAAATCCCCAACTATCAAGTGCGACCCACAGCTAATCTCACCTAAGTGCAAAAGAAAAGGAAACCAAAAGACAAACACTCCACCTCACTCCCTAACCAAATAAACAGAGTCCAACACACACTTGCAAAACAAAATAGCAGTCACTCCCTATGCAGCAATACAATCACACATACATAACTTACACACAAGTCAAAGCAACAAGGGGGCTAGTGAAGACGTAAACCAAAGAAAACCAAGCGGGGAGACAGCAAGCCAAACTGAGGTCGCGGGGGGGACCGGAGCCTGTCCTTGGAACAACAGGCGTAGGCAGGAACCAACCCTGGGCAGGAGTCAACACTCTGCAGGGCGCAAACACTCACAACTCAGATTTGCCAATTAACCTACCCTGCGCACTTTTGGACTGTGGGAGGAAACCGGAGCCCCTGCTGGAAGTCTTTCCCCATTCACCAGATTATATTGCCAGAAGACTGAAAATTAGATATCAAATACTAGAGTGACATAAAAACAAAAAACAAGTTTGCTTGTAATGAGACGCAAAACAGAAGATTATCTCTTTTTATATTTTGAGAAAACATTTTAACATTTATCCAATTGCAACAATTTTCTAGGAGAAGGGGTGTGTTTTTTGACACAAGTGCCAATATTTTTGGCCATGACTGTAATAGTTATTTGTGATTTGTAATAATTATTTAATTTTATCGATCCATCTACTTACCTACACTAAAAAATGTACTGTTGGATGTAATTAATTTTAAGACTAGTGGTTACATGAAATTACTTTCTAAGAACATTTTATTTTGTAATTCAAATTTTTCTTATTTTTCAAACCAAAAAGTTACAGCACTCTCATATAATACACTTCAGCCATTCACATTTATAAAACAATATGATCCAAGCGTCGACCCGGGACTCGGTGGGCTGCTGTCTGCCAAAGTGTGCTGTCAAGAACAAAGCAAATTGTTGTTAGGAAGACTATGTAGATAGGATTGCTTATCAGTAAAGTGCTTTAAAAATTAGTGCTAAATTAATGCTGGACACGCATCCTCATCTGGGCCTTCAGCCAGCACTCAGAGCTGTCGCTGAAACTGGCCCGACCTGTGTCCCTACAGTCTTGTCTGGGATGTCGCCATCCAGGGTCACGGGGTGGATTCGAAGGAGCTGATGGAATGCTGCCTGGAGATCCATCTGCTGGTTGGACGCCAGGGCAGCATCCCGTGCGGCGCCATGGGCAGAACAGCTGGATCCTTCCTCTGCGGAGTCAGCGCTGGGATAAAAAAAAACACACAAAGTTTTACGGTTATTGTTCAGTGGTGAGGGCTTTGGTTTTGTGTCTTGATGTTGGTAAGTGAATGTTGACAAACGGAAAACATGCCTACCTTGAGTCACCTGCCAGCTTCTTCAGCAGCTTATTGGCCAGCACCACATTCCATGACTTTTATCCGGTAGTGCTTGTCAGCCGTTGCAGTGGAATGCGTGAGGTAATCGGCCACCAAGGACGACTTCTGGTCACTCAAGTCCTTGGTGGCCGTCTCAAAGATGCGCCGGGCCGTTTGGCTGGTGACTGGATCCAGCTTGTATCTAAAATACAAAACGAATAAGATTTATTAATACGTCTCGCACAACACATGACAACATGTATCACTAAATGCTGCTTAATAGTACCTAACCGGGGTTGCTCCCCCCAGAGAGAGTTGCTAGTCCATATCATTTCTCACTTAAAACATGACAGGGCTTTTGGCGTTGGAAAATAACGCATTTACTTAAAATAACACATTGACAAACACAACAAATGTTTTTATCCCTTAAATTATTAAAATAACTAAGGTATTAGTCTAACAAAGTTTTTAAAATGTTTTTGAAGTACGTAGCTAAATACCGCTCACTAGTTCCTGCATCTATTAAATTAATAATGCGCTGGGTGTGTTTTATTGAAAATAAAACTAACAAAATACAACTAAATTATTTTATTAATTAAATCTTATTGGCTTAAAACTTTATACTAATTTGTCATACCCCCGTTTAAGTTACGGCACTTTACCCTGCTGATTAAGCAATTGAAGTTAGATCCTTCATCCAGCCCCACAGGCCCGCAGCGGGGCGCCCGGGGCTATGCTAGAGTCCCAGAGCTGTGGTGTTAGACATCGACTTTTATTTCCATTAGACATATATTATTTTATACTATTTACGAATAAAACTGATTAACAAATAGACGTAATGTGCATTCTGCCGGGGCGTGAATGCTGTCTGTCTGCTTGTCACACTCAGGACCAGCGGTTAAACGAGAAGTTACACGCACTCTGCAACAATTTGTCAATTTGTCAATTGACGCTTCCTTCTCATAGGCGTATCACTCACGGCTCCATAAGCTCTTGCGCTTCCCACTGATCGACATGTCTAGACATGCAATACGCATAAATCCCCCCTAAAAACAGGATTGCTGTGTTTTTACGGTTATAAAATAGGACATTTTGTTAAAAATAAACCGTTAACAATACACAACTACTGCTTTTACCATTCAAAACTGCCCGACTCTCCTTTCTAGCTAGAAAAGCTCGACGCGTCCGATGACCCCTTAAAACGTATTTAAAATGTCGCATTGATAAATTCATATAATGTATTTTATTCTTTTAACGACTACTGATTCCAATTTGGTGCCATATACTTTTATCTTGTAGGCCTGGGCTATTATGCTTAAATTCTTTATTAATTAATGTTGGCTATGTGCTTTATAACACGTTTTATACTTCCTTTACACACGTTTACTTATTGTATACACACTTTAAAGTTCCGAAAACGACTTGCCTCACCTGTTTTCAATAAAAGACAGATAGCGGTGTGTGGATATCGTGGCTGCACGCACAAGCGCGACATGGAGTTATTTTAACAAGGATCTCCAGCGTTATTCCCTGATTCTTGTTTGATTTGATTTGATTTGATTCAAACCCTTTATTGCTGTTGCAATATACCACAAGTACCAGCGAAAAACAGGCCATCGCCCGACCTTACATATACAACATCACAGTAGGGGGTAGACCGGCCGGGAGACAGGGGAGGAGAGAAGAGAAGAAAAGAAACAGAGTAACATGAGGAGAGAGGAGGAGAATAAAAAAGCAGCCCCCAGACTGTACTCCAGTGGGGAGGACATTGTGGGAACCGAAAAAAACACCTCAGCAACATAAGCACAACAAACAACAACATAAAAATGACACGACTTGCAACGGGTGAGGGAAAAGGGGTGGTGGAGGTAGTCCAGCAGAGACAGACAGCCATCCGGTCCTGCAGCCATGTAGGCGCTGGTCAACAGACCCGCCTGTTCACGCTGGGGGTATGAAGCGGCGAAGGCGTTGGATGGGGGGGAGGGAGCGGTAAGTCCTTGGGATCGGGGGAGAGGAATGCAAGAGAGTCTCACTGCCTTGTCCTTCAGGGGGAGTTGTTAGTTCAGCAGCGGCCTTGGCCGAGGCCAGTGCTGATTGGGGGGAGCCAAAACCTGATAGAATAGGGTTGTTTGGGTTTTTGTACGAGAAGCTGTAATTTCCAGCTCCACTAATGTCCACGCGTTGTTGTGGAGATGCTTAAGATGTTTTATTTTAAATAACACATTAGCCGAAAAGAGTTTCATTGCTTAAAAACGATGAGGTTAAAGAGGCTTATTTTAAATAAAAGATCAGCATGTGTTGTCATACATCTTTTCAAGTTCTGGTTATACCTTTTGATTAACCATACGTAGATAAATTTAGCTAATTGTAGCTAAGCAATCCGGGGGGGGGGGGGGGGGGGGGGTTAGAGATCGACTTTTATTTAAATTAGAAATAGATTATTTTACACTATTTACAAATAAGCATATAAAATATAGAATTGGTGTGCATTCTGCCAGAATGGCGGCATGCTTCTCACAATCCAGGCCAACGGTTCGCCTCACGACAACAATTTCCCCTGGTAGCCATTTGACAGCAGCTTCACGCAACGAGCTGGCTCAATAAAGGAAATGCTGTGTGGATCTACGCGCGTGCGCCACACGAGAGTGAGAGCATGCATTCGTTTAAACAAGAATTAACCGCGTTATTTCCTGATTATTGCTATCGAAAATGCTCAGAGCGCTTTACTTTATTATTCACATTGACAGAAATGTGCTTCATTACTTAAAAACATTACGGTTATAGGGGTTTTATTTGCTAAAACAGGCGCTCCGCCGGCGTAGCCATTTTTAAAGGGGCGTCGGCGTGGGTGCGCATGCGCCAAACGCCGGACTAGCGATCGTCCATTCCGACCCGCGTTGTTCAAACAGGGCAGTCGCATGTGTCGGAGCTCCAGGATCGTTTCGTCCTATTTCTTCTAAAAGTTTGCCGCTTACATGCTTTCTCAAACCTGGTAAATATAACTAAAGTCTTTCGTGTTGGTTA
Organism: Brienomyrus brachyistius; assembly: GCF_023856365.1. NCBI lineage: Eukaryota > Metazoa > Chordata > Actinopteri > Osteoglossiformes > Mormyridae > Brienomyrus > Brienomyrus brachyistius. The sequence continues at coordinate 54,559 of NW_026042783.1, forward strand.
AATGTAATGAGTGATCGCTTCTTTTAAAACGACGGGCTTGTTTGTTGTTTTCGCTTGTTTAAATTTGCTGTTCTGCTGCTTCTTTCGGGCATGTTTGTTTAAATTCACACTGCTTTTCTTTTAAAATAACACTAAGGGTTTTCTTCTTTAACACACTTGGTGCTTTCTTCTTTTAAAACATTTGGGCGCTTTCTTTTAAAATACGCCGCGGCGCTTACTAACAACACAGGGCCGGACGGACGCCCCCTCTGAACGTGTATGCGCTAGCTTGCCATTATCCTGTTCTATGTTTTATTATTATTATTTACCTTAAAAACGTAATTTAAAAAGCACATTAATTAAATACATGGGTTTATTCTATTAAAGTTTAATCTCCCAAACCCCCCTATCTGCAACACGTGGCATAAGCATGTATTGATACCATATATGGGCATAAACCCTCGACCAATCAGCATCAAGGATAAGCCACTTCCTCTTATGACGTCAGAAGCGGAGAATTAAGCTCCGCCCAAGGTACCACATAATATTTTTTCACATAAATATATAAAATGTACATATACAGGGGAGAGGGAAAGCCCCCCCCCCAATCAGGATTACATTTAGTTATATTCTAGCCAGAGAGAAAATGTATAATACTATATTTTTCGTGTTTAATCAGCTCACTGAACACAGGCATTTATTTTTGTCAAACATACAGTACTGTGCAAAAGTCTTAGGCAGTCCAAAGAAATGTTTAAAGCTGTTTATCTGGGTAGCAAGTGTACTTTGGCTTAGAACAAAAAATACAATTTAACATTTGAACGTGTGCAAATTAAGAGTAACACAATAAAAACTAGTAATAATTTCTTCTGTGTTCTAAAAAGTTACTGATATCTAGTTGGATGGCTAGATGAACACCACATCAGTTCCCAAACTTCTCCTCAGGGGCACCTCAGCCGTTCCATGATTTTGCTAAATTTCACCAACAGCTCAATTAAATTATTAAATATATTGGTTAAAAAAGTCAGTGCGAGATTGACTAGCTGTATGAGGTCTGCTAGTGGCCAAGTCAAAAAATACATGGCTGCACTGGACGGTCGCTGCAAATACTAGGATGATTTTAGCAGAGGTTCTGAAATGGCGAAGATGACACACTTTCAGAGTGAAAAGGATTATAAAGGTTAAAAAGCAGAGATTTCACCTTTTTGCCAGGAGAACCAGCAACATGTCACAGTGACACTGAGGAGTCACTATAAACCCAAAACCCTGGATAGAGGGACTGAGTGAATGAGGAGGTGAATCTGTGCAGGGGGGTCAGTCCATCAGAGAAGACTCTGTAGAAGGACAGAGCACCAGCCCCCCAGTCCAGATACACTCCTACTCTGCGGGAGCCTGAGGGCCGTATGGGTATGAGAGTCTCTTTATTATTGTGCCAGACAGAGTAACTGTCAGTATAACAGCACAGAATCCATGACTTGTCATTGTATCCAAGGAGACAGTCCCTCCCTCCTTTCCTCCTGATCCCTTTATAAGTCACTCCTATCCAGGCTTCATATCCATCCCACTCAGCCTCCCAGTAACAGCGGCCAGTCAGACTCTCTCTGCACAGAACTTGGGGGCGGCTGTCAAATCTCTCTGGATGATCAGGATATGGCTGCCGCTCTGCCCCCTCTGTCACCTTCCTGTTCCCCCCTGACAGAGACAGGCGTCTGTTTGCTGTGTTGGGGTCCAGCGTCAGCTGGCAGGAGTCTGTAGGCAGGAGGAAGAATTATTAATCCCATCAGGCCGCCTGTACTTTATGTTTCTGTACGATATAAAAACAGCACAGCTTCCCCTAACGAAGCGGGAACTGAAGCTTATGAAACAGCTCAGGAAATGTCGGAGGGAAGCGAGCTAAACTAACAGCTTAATTAGTGAAATTACGGGGAAGTAAAATTACAAAGCAGCGATATTCATCAGACATATTCATCACAAGCATATTTACCACAAAACGGCACCAGAGATCAATACTAAAGTCAGTGTCTTTCCTTCTAACTGCTAATTCCGGCGAGTGCGGCATGAAAATGGCCATCAATAACAGAATATTTAAGTAATATTATTACATATTTAAAGTGACATTTAATAAAAGTTTGGACCTGGATTCTGATACAAAAGCTGTTTCCGGCGCCGGAGTTGCGCTCCATGAGGATTCAGTATTTACAGCGATTGCTAAAGATGGTCTTTAGTCACAGCAAAGCCGGTCTGAATGCATTTCAAATGCATCGGCTTATTTCCATGAAGCATATGTCATACTGTATCTACTGATCCGGGAGAAACGCTGCAGTGTGGAGCGGGGCGGAATAGGTGCCGCGCAAAGCCGGCAAACTAATGATAATACCGTCTACAAACCATCAAAAAAAGCGGATTAAACTACACAGTGAGACGTGCATCACGAAAAACAGAAAGGTTCTCATTACCTCATTAAACAGAAAAATATTGCTCAGAAAAACGGGATTATTATTTTATTAATTCGAAAAAACAGACTTGATTTTTTTCCCAGATGAATGCAATACGCTTCCATAGCGAACCGCTTACCACGCGCGTGACTCTAGATACGGCGCCGCTACCGCGAGGCGTGAGCCCCGCATCTCGCGCACGCGGCCGCTCTAATCTGTTAACATGGGCGCCGAAATGAAATTTGATATTTTCCGCCGCACATGATGCACATCCAGTGTGTCCTGGGCGCTAATTTCTTTTAGCACCGTGGATCAGGAGAACTTTTTAATATTCATGAGTGAAGCCCTACACGATTGGCTGGCTGATTAATATTTATGAGAGGGGCACTACCTCATTGGCCAGTTAACATCGACTTGTGCTGCCTGTTTCTTCTACCTAAAGCAGGGGTGTCCAAATCCAGTCCTGGGGGGCCGGTGCCCTGTGTAGCTCAGCTCTTTCCCTGTTCCACCATAAATAATTCAGCACAAGGAGATGAATCAGGTGTGTTAAATGAGGGGAAACCCAAAAATGTGCAGGACTCTGGCCCTCCAGGACTGGATTTGGGCTCCCCTGGTTTAAGGCATTCAGTGACCAATCAGTAATATTCTCTCATGAATATTAATGAGTGTTACAGAACCACCCTGTAAAAATGCAAATTCACATTTCGCACATTTGCACGGAAAAGATGGCGGCAGGTGCAGTATTTATCAGAACAGTTTTGGTCACGTTGGAAAAAGGAGTATCTGTCTAACATCGCAACAAGACAGAAATGGCACTCTCCAAGGAGAAACTTGAAGGTTGGAGATGTTGTGATGGAGAAAATGGATGACTTGCCACGCAATGAATGGAGATTAGCACGTGTAATGGACACAACAACTGACAAAGATGGACTTGTAAGAAAGGTAAAGCTTCGTTTTGGAGAAAGGAAGATGGACAAAGGACAATGTTACAGTAAACCTTCTGTAGTGGAACGCCCAGTGCAGAAACTGGTTTTGCTATTGGAGACTGTTTAATTACATTCTGAAGTTTAAGGTTTATTCTGTCATGTAAACTGTGTTTTCATACAATGTAATGTTTACAGGTCAACGGTTACAGGTCATTTCTTCATTAGGAAATCATTATCACTCCGTTTGGTTCCCATTTGAGCTCTAATGATTTGGTGGGAGTTTAAATGACCGTATTAATATTTCGTTTATTCCATTTATTAGTTACAAATGTTATTCCTTGTTTAACTGTATAAGACGAGTGATGCCTTTTATTGTGAAAGAACGGCTTTTATTTTGAAGGAACATAGAACAACAAGCTGCCGTAAACCAGTGTTGCAAACCGCACAGTAGCGGGAAAACTTCATGGAAGTCGAAGCAAGGTGTGTTCCGTGAAAAAGGAATAGTTATATTACGATTCTTTTTTGGTTAATTTCTTAAATACCAGTGATGGTTTTAGCTCCTGGTTGATGAGGAACAAGGTGGGTTTTGAAGGTTGATTTGTAAATGTATATATGTTTAATATTTCTGTTGTAAGGTGTTTTGCCGAGTAAAATGGACTACGTTTTTGCTCACTACAAGGTGCTAAAGAGCACGGATAAATTAAGCGTGTTAAAGGGTTATAATTTACAAGCTGCTTTGTTTTATTTGTCATGTAAGGTCACGGACAATTTGATAATGATTTACTTTAGTTTATTTCGTGATTCAAAGGTGTTTAAAAGCAAGTGTGACGGTGCGTCACGACGTAACGTGGCTGCGTATAGCAGGGCAGTGGAGTTGGCGGGAGAGAGAGGGGGAAAGGAGGTTTTTTTTTGGTTCGTTCGGGTGATGTAGAGTAAGTAGGGAGAATTCCTTAATGTAGTCACACAGGACCAGATTAGTCTGAAGGCAGGTTCGAGCCACGTTGGTGCTCCGGAGAAGGGAAATTGCTGTGTGTTACCAGAACGACAGAGGAGAGCTGCTCCCGGTGCCGCGCAGTGGGAACCGGAGCTTGGAGGAATCGCGGTAGCTTCCCTGCTATACAGAGACGACTCATCAGCTCCAGTACCAAGGACGACGCAGGTGATATTTAATAAAGTTTATTTCGGCGAATGTACATCAGGGTGATCAGCAACTTGGCCAAGAAGTAGAAGACTTCTGCTAACGTGACGGACACTAAGCGGAGTTTTAAAAGATCGCTGCTGCACACCCCATTTTCTGCGCACGCTACCACCTGGCAGGGCAGGCCCGCTATGTTCTAACTGCATGCCCGGATGCCTGATTTCTCTGGCGGTCATTTTTGGAAGTAAATGTACTGAACAGACTTTCGCATGGGAGTGTTGATGTTATCGGACGGATTATTACAATGTGCCGGTGGTATAAAGTGCTAAATGAATAAGGTTCATTTCTGTTATGAGGTTGTTGTGCATGTTTAATATGAATGTGTCCTGTTGTAAGGTTACTACGAACGTGTTATATGAAGGGTAAAAAATATCCCGTCGGAGGTAAACGGGAGTTCTTGCTTGAAGCCTCCACCGTTAGACACTGAGCGCTCAGTAGGGTGACTGGGGCTGGGGTTTCATTAATAGAGGGGAGTCAGGTGGTTGGTGAAACTCAATTTGGTAATTGCAGTCCTTTGTTTTATGTGAGCTTTGGTTCTTTCCATCTAATAATTTAGTAATCTTACAGAGAATAAACTGCCTATGTGTTCAATTTACCCTATCCTGGTGTACAGTGGTTACCCTGCTTCTATTATTTAGGCTCTCTCCGGAGTAGGGGCGTCTCACCTGCTACTGCTGGGTACTTCGGTCGGGGGGTGGGGGTACGGTGTGGGTACTTAAACATCACGCTATCCCCAACAGTACTACACTCCAGGTTGGCACCGTGACGCTGATAGGGAAGTGCTGGAGCCTTAGCCGATCTGCTCACGTAGTGCATGTAGCAGACTAGGGAGGCGATTGGTGAGGGTACAGGGACCTACATCCTGCTGTACCTTCTCCGTTTGGAGGATTGGGCAGCCTAGACCTCTACTACGCAGGCTGTGGCCCAGTCTGTTACACGTTGTTAAAATGGTTTAATTGAATATAATTCAATGATATGGGGGGGAGAGAAAGGCCAGCTCCATTGACACTACTTTATGGTCCGAGATACCAAGATCATATACCTGTAGATTACTGATGGGGGCGAAGTTTGAAATGACCAAGTCAAGTGTGTGACCCCTGGAATGTGTGGGGACATCAACATGTTGTTGTAGGTTGAGGGAATCTAGCAGCTCCAGGAAATCAGCAGTGAGATAACCGGAAGTGGTCTTTACTCTACTCAACTCTGATCTGAGGATCTTTGTTTCTAGTGTCGACGACATTCCTAGGCTGTGAGATGCCGACTTCCTGTTTTGATGCTAATATGCTAGCATGATTGTAGTCTCCACAAGCAGATCAGAAGATTGGACACAGCCAAGCCTCTCAGCTCAGGCACCTCAAGCCCCAGGGCACTGTGGGAGCTGAGGTGGACTTACCAGGCAGACAGACTCGGGTGGTGACAGGGGGCTGGGGGGCTGCAGGGGACCTCCTGGGGAGAAAGGACAGATGAGCACCTTCAGTGTGATAGCAGTGAGACCAAACAGCCCAGATTCCCTAACAGTGACTCCCCCAGTCTAGAGGGCCTCAGATGTTCTCAGAGATCAAGGCAGACTCGTGAGGCTGGTAAAAGTGCTCTTTCAGCAGACCCCAGAGGCTAATGGGACTGCAGTACATCACCACTCGCTTGGGTGCTCCTAGAGCCAAAAGTACTAACTTACTTTCAGGATTTTCTACAACACATGAAGATCCAGCATCTTATACGGCGCATTAATCACCCCTTACTTTACTTTCTCATTTTAATAGAGAATGAAATCCTGATTCCTGGTCCTGGAGATGAAGTGTGTGTATAATGAAGCAAGCATGCGCCAAGGACAAACTGAACTGTGTCCAACAATTACAGACTTTTCCCTTTGAACCCAGACTGTTCTGAATGAAGGACTTTAAGCAAAGTTTGCTTATACGGGCCAGTCGATATAATTCTTGACACTGACCCAGTTTTTAGAATTTTCAGCTTCACTGCTTATGTGGTGTGTGAGAGAGGAGCTTAAAACCACATCAGACCAAATGTCATTTTAGATTCATGACACTGGGTCTAATACTACACGCTGTTTCACTTCTGTAAGTTACGTTAATGCATAAGAAAGTGCTTTCGACCAATGTACCGGAATCACATTTTTTATTGGAAAATAATGGAACGTGTGCATATTCGTGCTTTTGCAAAAAGCAAAACGAAGAATGAAGTACAAGAATGGAGGTGGGTGAAATTCACCATGTGCTTTGAGGTGAAAACACGCCTGCCCCCTAGTGGTCAACAAGCGGCATCGCAAACATAATGGTGAAGTCCAAAATATTCAGACTCTGACACATAATAAAATTGTTTAGTCTGGAGCTTACAACAAAACGGAGAATATCATTTACAGTTAAACCAATATTATTTCAGAGTGATGAGCCACGTACTTGCTGGAGCCACACTGCACATTGGTCAGCACGGTGAAGTTGTTCCTCACGCTACGAAGGCTCGCAAGCACCTACGTGAGAAAAACACAGAACATCAAGACTCCTAAAAAATAAACACTGCAAAGGCCAACCTTCATAAATTCATATTCTTTGCCCCAATGTCATATTTACCTGAGCAAAGGGTGTTACAATCAGGTCATCCCCATGTCTGCGAATGAAATAAATTCATAAAATTCATGAAATAAATTTCCATTACACAGAAGCAATATTAAACTGACAGTATTGTTCAGCCAGTCAGCCAAACAGAAACAGCACCTAGATATGATTCTATGTATATAAGCATAAGGTACACCCTGATGGTATCACCGCAGGTCACAAACACGCAAACAGTTAGCGATTTAGAGATTCCAATCCGCCTAATCGCATGCGTTTGAGCTCCAGAATGAAACCCAGATGGCAGAGGGGAGAACATGCAAACTCCACACACGCAGAGCACAACCCACAGCCCTGGAGGTGCGAGGCTACAGTGTTACCCAGAAACATAGAATAAAACAATGGAACATCGAACGAAACAATGAATGGACAACAAAGACAGGTTAAAACAATGAATAAAGTCTCTCGGGATTCCTCTGTTCTAGCCGAATTATTCTGACCGTTCTGAGTGACGGAGTAACTTAAGTAGCTAGTATGTGATTCCCACAAAGACACATTATCCTTCACTTTGTCTCCATACCGATAACACAGAGTGATAATATACAGATGAAGTTTCCATCAAAGTGTTTAAAGTCTATGAACTACTGTTCCAGGACCTCAGAGAATGGGCCACTCCAAGACAAAAAGCAAAGATACGCAAATGATTGATCATGAAAAAGGTTATGTAGAAACACAACAAGATGTCAGACTGGGTGGCAAGTGGGTTAACCGGCTAGGAAGAGTCTGAAGAGCTTCTGAATTTGGGAAGCGAGCACACGGTAAACAATTTTTTCTAGGTGTGGCTCATCACCCTCCGGCGAATATTCACTAACAGCCACCATTTCTACTAGAGTGGGGTCCGGGAGAGAAATGGACGAGAGGGCAGAGGCTGAACGATCGAGGTAGGGTTTAAACATGTTTATGTGACAAACCCTGGACTTCCTCCTATGATCTGGGGTTTCTATCACATAGTTGGCAGCGCTCAGCTTAGAGTGGATGACATAGGGATCTTAAAACCGAGCACAAAGGAAGGAACTGGACAAAGGGAAGGACTGCTCTGTAGCAGCTTTATCGAACTGTGCCTTCATTTTTACTTGCAAGGTACCAAGGGACGTCCTAGCTAAGGGTCTAACAGCAGACAATCACTGCTCCTGAAGCACTTTGAGGGGACCTCGAACCAAATGACCAAACACGAGGTCAGCAGAACTAAACCCAGTCAAATCCTGGATGGTGTCGTAGATAGCAAAGAGGAGGAGGGGCACACCCTCATCCCAATCTTTCCGTGCATCTATACAGAAAGTGTGGCGCATGTTATTAAATGGTAAGTGCTGGATACTGAGTACCAAACTTCCAACTCACAAACCACTTGGGCAAATAGTTTTGATGTGAAGTTGGTACCTTGATCAGAGAGAATTTTATCACTATAATGTGGGATCTAAGACTGCGAATGGGGATAGCTTCTGGGAAACGAGTCAAAGTGCACATTAATGTAAATAGATAAATATTGCCCGAGTGAGTTTTTGGTAAAGGACCGACATAGTCTATAAGTACATGTTTGAAAGGTTCACCGATCACAGGTATGGGCCATAACAGAGCTGGAATAATTACCTGATTTGGTTTGTCCACTATTTGACAGGCATGACAGGACTTACAATACCTCTTTGTATCCGAGTTTACCCCAGGCCAGAAGAAATGACTTTAGGAGACTGGATAACGCCTTTTTAATTCCTAGATAACCCGAACATGGATGATCGTGGTCGAGGGACAACACATATGTCCAATATTTCCCAGGGACTACTACCTGATATACCGAAGACCAATCGAAAGGCATATTCGGAGGGGTCCACTTACACATAAGCACTTGATCACGTAGGAAGTAAGCAGTGGGGTGATTCTTGAAAACCGTCTCCTCGACAGAGGCGGCACGACAGGACTCCAAGGAGAGATTAGCTCCCTGAGCCTTAACCAAGGCTTCCTTCATAGAAGGAACTTCAGGGGAAACAATAACAGGGCGAGCAACAGGGGTGTCAAAATCACAAAATGACGGGGTGGCTGAAGGAGAGTCATACATAAATGTATAAGCTAGGTCTATGTCCGCAAATATATGCCTTTGGGCACGGGTGAACACACAGGCTGTAAACACGTTCTACAGAAACACTACATTGAGAACATTGGTTCGGAGATGACTTCAGGTAGAGGAACAACTCTTTCTCCAGCAATGTCATTCTCCAAAATAAATTATATTCCAGGAACAGGTAGGCGAGGCTGAACTGCCATATGGAAGAACCCAGAGAAATCTGGAGTAGTTAGGAACACATTATGCAAAGGGACCGCCGTCACACACAGGTCGATGCCCTGTACAAGCACATTTGTACCATAAGCTGACGTACCATCGAGAGGGGCAATTCCTTCCAATAGAAATGACTGGGCAGCACCCATATCTCGCAGGATAGTCACCGGATGTTGCATATCAGTCTCGCTAAGCGAAACAGATCCGGTGAAGGCAAAAGGTTTGAAAGCTGACTCCACCTCTTGGGTCAGGGGTGCAGCACTATTCCTACTAGCCACAACTTGGCTGGTCGGGCTGGGGGATTTGCTCAGCTTCCGAAAACTCTGTCGGTAAGACTCAGGTACACATTCATACTCCCTTAAAACTGTAGCTTTCACAATGCCAAAATCAAGGCTTTGTTCTAGTGTGAGAGCCGAACACAATTCCTGCGCTTTACCCACTAGCTCAGATTGCAGCAACAGTGACTATGTCAAGATGTCAAGGCCAGTTAAAAGTCGTAGCGATCGATTCAGAAATAGAGAAGTAGGCATCCACCTCATTCTCACAAAACACAGGAACAAGACCGATATGACGACTGACATCAAAGGCCGAATTTCCAACTCCAATTTCCTGTGAGACTGGTAAACCTGAGGGAGAACGGAGGCTAGGTCGAGGAGTGTCTGGGGCACAAGCTCGGTCATGGGCGGACAGGCCTGAATGAAGGGTTATACCTGGTGAGTGTACCTTACACGGAAGGGGAACAGGGTTTTATTCACCCTTCACAATGCCACCTCCTTATCAGCCACTATTTCCACTGCCTGGACACGGAGTAGCTGAGCCTGGTACTCCTACCTTTTAATCTTCAGTTCCAGCTTCCTAAGCCAAATTGTCAGCAGCAGGTCCTCCCTGTCTGAGTGAGGATCCCTGAAATCCATGCGGATCACCAGCCCCAAATCGTCCGCTGCAGCCGACAATCGCACAGGAGTGAATGCAACACTCGGTGAGCCGCCCAACTCGGGCAGGATACCCTGCTGTATCAGCTCGTCCCATAGGACCTATCAAATGCAGCATGAATAAATAACCAGACAGGGATGCAAGAATCAGAGTTGAGGAGAAGCGTGAAATGGTCTGAACTGGGAGTGAATCCTTTGATATGAACACACTCACTAAAAGTAGCTTGATAGTAGCTCATAGAAAACAATACTTCACACAGAGGAAGCTGACTAGACTGCTCATATAGGCTATATAGAGAATACAACCAAATCAAAACTTTGGACACAGAGACTTGAGGTTGAAGAGTTCAACCTCACATCACACAATGGATAGACCATTTTGTCATGTCCTGCCCTGCCCACCATGTCTGCCTCCCTGATGTGTCTTTAACCTGCTGGAGTCAGCTCTGCTGCCCACGGGATGAAAAAGAAATTTCACCAAACTCTGCAAAGTTTTGTCATTGAAACATTTTAAAACACCCCCAGAAACTTGAATGGTAAACTTTTCAAATATATATTGGTAGAAACTAAATGTATTTTTAGAGCTTTGTAAGGAGAATAAAAAAAAAACTTCTTTTCAAGATGGCGCCACGAGAGTGGCAGCTAGTTACAGCAGCTCTGACCACCTTTTAACCTATCTTATCTATTTTCCTTGTTTTTTTCACCTTTTCTTTCAACTAATCACAAGTATGCTAGTCAAAGGCAACTTGTGAACTTACTTTTTTGTTTTTTAATCCTTTACGGACTGTTTTACCCGGTACACGGAGATTCTTCAAGCAGCGGCTTCATTGTTTACACCCGGGATCAGCTGTTAGCGCTTCGTAACCAGCCGATACACCCCAGGGAAAGACCAGAGATCCCCAGGGAGCTGCGGCGGAGGAGACGGGGCTGCAGAGCTGGAGTTAAATGTCGAGAGCGGAAGAGAAGGTACAAACCATCTGTACCCTCGATCATTATGGGGAATGTTAGATCTCTCCCTAATAAGATCGATGAGTTAACGGCGCTGACAAGACTTCAGAGAGAGTACCGGGAGGTGAGCATGATGTGCTATACAGAATCTTGGCTGACACACCTCACTCCAGACTCACACGTAACTGTACCGGGATTCCACCTGGTGAGAACGGACCGAGATGGAAAGGAGACCGGCAAGAAGAAAGGTGGGGGGATTGTGATGTATGCGAACGAGAGATGGTGTAAACCGGGGCACATCAGTGTTAAGGAGCAATGCTGTACACGGGATGTGGAGCTATTGGCGGTCAGCATCAGACCATATTACCTGCCGCGGGAATTCACGCAAGTCATCGCGATAACTGTTTACATTCCGCCGACGGCAGATGCGGCAGCAGCATGTGAGACAATTCACACAGTGGTGTCCCAGCTACAGACATCACACCCCCAAGCCTTCTTTTTCATCTCTGGGGATTTTAATCATGTTTCCTTGTCCTCAACTCTCCCTACTTTCACCCAGTATGTGGACTGCTGCACCAGGGAACACAAAACACTGGACTTACTGTATGCAAATACTAAGGACGCTTACAGAGCATCAACCCTCCCCCCACTGGGTCGTTCAGATCACAGCCTGGTCCATTTGGTTCCCTCATACATACCTTTAGTATGCAAACGACCCCCCACTACAAGGTATGTGAGAGAATGGTCTGAAGAGGCGAGTCTGGCACTGAAAGACTGCTTCCAAACCACAGACTGGGAGGTGCTATGCAGCCCACACGGGGAGGACATTGACAGTCTGACGGCCTGCATAACAGATTATATCACCTTCTGCATGGATAACACTGTACCGACTAGGAAAGTACGGTGTTACTCCAACAACAAACCATGGCTGACTCCAGACCTGAGGACTCTGCTGGAGCAAAAAAGGAGGGCTTTCAGATCCGGAGATCGAGAGGAAATTAGGAGAGTCCAGAAGGAGCTAAGGAGAGAGATAAGGCGGGGAAAGAACAGATACAAGAGGAAGCTGGAGGAGCAGCTCCAGCAGAGCAACACAAGAGGGGTGTGGAAGGGACTTAATATCATCACCGGACGGAGCAAGGCGAGTGGAGGGGATCCGGAGTCTGGCGACCAGGATTGGGCTAATAGATTGAACCAGTTCTTTAACAGGTTTGACTCAGTAGCCCAACCCCCCCCTATCCACCAGAGCTCATCACACCTCCTTCACACCTCCCTGCAACCCCCCACAGTAGTCACAGCACCGGGGATACTGGCGGCACCCCATCTGCCCCCTTTGTCCCCCAACGGCCTTACTGCCCCTCCCCCCCATGCCGTTCAGCAGGAGTCACCCACCCACAACCTACACTGTGGCCTCTCCATCACAACTGACCAGGTGCGGAGTCAGCTGATGAAGATGAAAACCAGGAAGGCCGCAGGTCCAGATGGAATCAGCTCCAGACTGTTGAGGGACTGCGCAGGTCAACTGTGCCAGGTCATCACATACATCTTTAACCTCAGTCTCAGTCTGGAGAGGGTCCCCGTTCTGTGGAAGACGTCCTGCGTGGTACCGGTCCCAAAGACAACGCACCCCAAGGAGCTGAACCACTTCAGACCTGTTGCCCTGACTTCACACCTGATGAAGACCATGGAGAGGATTGTACTTCACCACCTTCGCCCGCTAGTCAGGAGGGATCTGGACCCGCTGCAATTTGCCTACCAGCCGAACATCGGGGTGGATGACGCTGTCATCTACCTGCTGCATCGGGCCTTCTCTCACCTAGAGACGGCTAGGAGCACTGTGAGAGTCATGTTCTTTGACTTCTCAAGTGCCTTCAATACAATCCGGCCCTCAGTGCTGAGGGGGAAGTTAGAGGGAGCGGGAGTGGACCATCAGTTGTCTGCGTGGATTACGGACTACCTCACCAGGAGACCCCAGTATGTGAGACTCCGGGACTGTGTGTCTGAGGTGGTAGTCTGTAGCACGGGGGCCCCACAAGGAACAGTACTCGCCCCTTTTCTCTTCACCCTATACACTGCGGACTTCAATTACAACACGGACACTTGCCATCTACAGAAGTTTTCAGACGACACTGCCATTGTTGGTCGGGTGTCAGAGGGGAACGAGCTGGAATACAGGGGGGTCATCGATCGCTTTGTCAGCTGGTGTGAACTGAACCATCTTCATATTAATGCCAGCAAGACGAAGGAACTGGTGATTGACTTCAGCAAGAAGTCTTCTCCTACTACACCGGTGAACATCCAGGGTCTGGACATTGAAACGGTGAAGGAGTACAAATTCCTGGGTGTTCACCTAAACAACAAACTGGACTGGTCTACAAACACTGAGGCAGTTTACAAAAAGGGTCTAAGTCGTCTTCACCTGCTTAGGCGGCTAAGATCCTTTGGGGTGAACAGGACTCTCTTAAGGTCCTTCTATGACACTGTGGTAGCATCTGCTATCTTTTATGCTGTGGTCTGCTGGTGTGGTGGAATTGCAGAGAGGAACAGGGGGAAATTGGACAAACTGGTGAAGAGGGCCAGCTCTGTCCTGGGCTGCCCACTGAAATCCATTGAGCAGGTTGGGGATGAGAGGATGCGGTCTAAGCTAACATCCATTATGGACAACACCTCCCACCCCCTGCATGAGACTGTACGAGCTCTGAGCAGCTCATTCAGCAATAGACTTCTACACCCACAGTGTAGGAAGGAGCGCTACCGCAGGTCATTCTTACCAGCGGCTGTCAGACATTATAACAGTTTAGCGTGAGTATTTTTTACTCATATATGTTTAACTGACATATCACATGCTGTAACCAGGATCATTCACACCCCACCCCACCCCCGCACTTGTGTACATATCTCTGTACATTTTGTACATATCTCTGTACATCTTTATTTATTTCCAAAACTTTTGTACATTTGTATTTATATCTTTGTGTATCTACCTGCTCCTATTGTGCTATATTACGTTTTTGTGCAAGAGCTCTGTAACACCTAAATTTCTCATTCGTGGGATAATAAAGGTTTATTCTATTCTATTCTATTCTATAGATTGTACTTGCTCCCTGAGTGGTGTGCTGATTAGTGCACCATGAGGGGAATCCATCGTTTTGCTGGGGGACTTCAACGCTCATGTGGGCAACGACAGTGTGGCCTGAAGGGGAGGGTGATTGGGAGGAACGGACTCCCTGATCGGAACCTTGTTGGTGTTCAGTTGTTGGACTTCTGTGTAATGCATGGTTTTTCCATAACGGACACCATGTTCAAGCATAAGGGTGTCCATAAGTGGACATGGTATGAACATGCGCGGGGCTACAGGTCGATGATCGATTTTATAATCGTTTCATCTGAACTTAGGACTTCTGTATTGGACACTCAGGTGAAGAGAGGGGCAGAGCTGTCAACTGATCACCATCTGGTAGTGAGTTGGCTCAAGTTGTAGGGGAGGACAGTCAGACCTGGTAGGCCCAAGCATACAGAAAGAGTCTGCTGGGAACGTATGGCTCCTGTACGCCAGATCTTTAGCTCGCATCTCCGGCAGAACTCCAACTGGATGCTGGGGGAGGTTGGGAACATTGAGTCTGAATGGACACTGTTCTGCACCTCCATTGTGAAAGCAGCCATATGGAGCTGTGGCTAGCAGGGTTGTCGATGCCAGTCGTGGCGGAAACCTCGTACCCGATGCTGGATACCAGAGGTGAGGGGGACTGTCAAGCTGAAGAAGGCCTACTGGGAATTAATAGCCTGGGGGTCTCCGGAGGCAGCTGACAGGTTCTGGCAAACCATCCGGAATATCAGAAAGGGGAGGCAGCTCCTGGTTCCTACTGTTTACATTGGAGAGGGGGTGCTGTTGACCTCACCTGGGGACATCACCCACAGGTGGAAGGAATACTCTGAGGACCTCATGAACCCTGCCTCGGATACATCTATGAGCACTGCCTTTGAGACATCTGAGGACACGAGGCCCGAGGGGGCTGGAGTGGACTTGCCCATCACTGGGGCTGGGGTGGGCAGGGTGGTTGAAGAGCTCTGTGGTGGCCGGACCCCAGGGGTGGAAGAGATTTGCCCAGAGTTCCTAAAGGCTCTGGATGTTGTGGGGTTGTCATGGCTGACATGCCTTCTCAACAGCGCGTGGAGGTCAGAGACAGTGCCGCTGGATTAGCAGACCAGCATGGTGGTCCCCTTATTTAAGAATGGAAACCTGATTGTATGTTCCAACTATAAGGGTATTACACTTTTCAGTCTTCCTGGGAAAGCTTGGCAGGCCGAGGCATCACAGCAGCAGAGAAAAGATGAGATGAGATGATTTTACACACAGCTGCTCTTATATATAGCAGCAGCAACAACATTCTGACAAACATGGCAGGGAAACCTGGGGTAGTTACGCAATAGATGATAAAGCACACGCGGTTAAAATAAAACAATTCACATAAATCAACACAGTAAAGTTGGTTTTATGTTGTTTATGTTGGCTGGATATTTGCTTTTGCCATCTCTATACTTTAGAAACAACATGTGATGCCACCAGTCCCTTAGGAGAGTCCTCACGGAACCGGCAAACCAGCATTACAAGTACAGCCTTTTGCTAGGGACCGTCTACAAAGTGCATTCATTACAAATGAGGGAACCAAGCATCGATACTGGAGCACATCTGCTATGATTTTCTAACAGTCAAATCTGCTCATCAGAAGAAATCATAAAAACGATGCAATAATTTCACATATATAATATGTAATAAGATATAATTGCACTTTTTATTCATCAGAATTTAATCCATTGCATGTTATAAACCCTATAATTGTCTCTTTTTTACATTTCAAACTGATATTCTGATGGGTGGGTGAAGTAACAATGACATTACTTTAACAGTATGCAAACCATTACAGGTGTGTTGTGCATCTCATCAAAATGCATTGTGTAAGCCACTGACTTTGTGTCACTCCAAAATTATAACACTTTAGTAATCAAACCACCTGAGATTTCTGAATTTTTCAGTCACCTATGTGAAGCCAACCCCTATGTCTATAAGCTCCAGAGCTCAAAGTCTTGGCTAGAAACATTTTTAATGTGTTGATTTCCATTTTCTCAGCAGCTCTGAGAATAGGTTTTTGAAACGTGTATTTTTAAAGTTGATTTAAATAAAAATAGAAGAATGCCATACTGAATTGTCTCAGATTATTTGTTCTGAGTTTGTGTTGGATGAAAACATTTGCAGCACTTTGGGGTAAATGTTTTTTAGATAGGTGAAATACTTTAAAAGGCATTTCAGACTTGATATGAAAAATGGCTGAGAGGCCTTAGACTCCAGAGGGTTAACGAGCAATGCCTGGTGCTCATTTAGTCTTACCTCTCATTCCTGCCCCGTGTTAATCGCTCCCATCGCTCTGCAGTGTTCCGCAGGTCTGTCATTGATGTTGGTGGCTGCTTCAGTTAGTCTGTTTGAGACTCATTGCAGTCCTCTTTGTTTTATGCTTTTGTATTTATCCTTTATAAAGCCCCTTTTGTTTGGGACCTTGGCTGCTCCCACTTGCTCCATTTCTGCCCATATGACACATTTTGTGCTTGAGAGTTCAACAGCTAATGATGAAGTCACTGTGTGATATTACTTAGAATTCAGTTTATTTGGTGGTAAATCAATTACTGCAGGAAGGAAGAGTGAATTAACGTTGCATAACTGATGGTCTAGTGAGTGTGAAGTAATCACATGAAGTCCTGGTGGTTTCATCATTGGTTCATGTTGAGCAACAGGAATTCGTGTATTAAATAATGAGTAACTAGTTTTAGCATTACTTAAATAAGCAGTATTCATCTAGCTATCCAATTAGATATTGATACACATGGACATTTGCTTTGCAGGGACTGCCATGTTATTCAGTGTAAAAATAATCACCATCAGTCATTTTTATATGTCTGGGGTTGATCCTAATTAACTTCTCCCTGCTCACAAATCCAGTTTCTTCAGCTAGTGCAAGGCAGGTCATTCCAGTTCCTCAGTATGTCTTGTACTATGCATATCTCAATGCAGTCCTCATTTCCTCCAGCATCACTGGTCTGCCCAGTCATCCATTAACTATCGAACAAGAGACTGAAAGACGGGAGGCACTAAATACTCATTTACATGCGCATTTACTTGTAACTGCTTATCACTTCTCCCCAAAACAGTTGGTGCTTATTGTGCATCTACATTTGGTAGTGTCCATTCAAAGTTTTCTAAATATTGCGATCAGCATGTGCCTGAGTGTGTCGTTACTGGATTGTAATTGTCCGTTGACTATTGACATGACCTGCAATGTGTCTCTGACCACAGAGTATGTGATGGGGAGGCATCCATGTCCTTCTGGAGACTGCATTTTACGCTTTCCGGAAAGCCTGCTTGGACTGTGCTGCCCATCTAGAGGAGCAGCAGCAGTGGTCCAGAGCCTCAAGACTGAATTAGGAAATCTACTACGGCCTCAGACTGTGTCAGTGAAGGACTTGGAGATTCTGAGAGTGCTGCTGGACATTATCCCGGTGTTTTATAGTTCTGAAAGACTCTCGGTAAATGAAGGACATGGGACTTTTGTATCCTCAAGATGCCTTCTTTCTTCCAATAAAAATGCTTTTCATTGCTGCAGCGTCTGCCTGTGTCTGACAGAGGGAAGGGGGAAGTGTGCAAGCTGGCCTCTTTCTCTAATCACTGTGTCTGAAACTTTTCTTGAAGTGGATGAGCAGCTTCCCTCCAAAAAATTAAGCTGTCTGACATCCAGACTGAAATCAACAGTTTGCAGGTGGTACTGGCCGTTGGTTCGGGGTCATCCAGGCTAACTCTGAAGTATGCGGTAACGCCATACAATTTTTTAAATTGACATGTCTTTGCATAAAACTTCTGGAGGGGGGGGGGACCTTACCATACATCAAATTGACATTATGTCTCTGCATAAATAAGAAAAGTTACACATACAAGAAATCGGTGGAAAACTACACGTGTGTGTGCATGTGTATGTGAGCTGAAAATTGCTCTCCTGGTATACTTTTCCCTGCTCTTTCAGAATCTGGCAAGACTTGAAAATGTCATATTTGACCCTGGGATTTTATATTGAAGGAGTTGAGTCATATTTTCAGCATTTATAGTTCAGATATGCTTCTTTCAACTGGTATAACGGGTTTCATTCCCGTCACTAACTATCTACAGTCAACCATGACCCCGAAGTAGGGGGTCCTGTGGGGGATTTCTCACCTGCGACCATTTTCAGATGGCAATATGTCAAAGAATAAATGGTTATTTTAGAATGAATTTGCATCTGCTTACAGTATCTTCCTCAAATAACAAAACTATAGAAGAATATTGGATGTAGGTGTGGTGGTGACCCCACAGCAAGTGAACCAAAAACTGATGTTTGCAGGTCCATAATTTTGAAGTGCTTCCCCAGAGCTGAAAGAGCAGGGAAAACTATACCAGGAGAGCAATTTTCAGCTCTCTAGCATGCTTAGAAGCGAAGGTATGGTCTCCTGAAAACCCTTACAAATTATATGCATGATTCATAAGTGCAAAAAAGGGGCGTGGCACCCAACTTTGAAAGGGCCGTAACTTTGGACTGCATCAGAATTTTTCAATAAAACTTGGGGAATTTTCATTGTTCTCTATAAGGATCAACATATCAAGTTATCAAAATCAGGAATGATGCCCATGGAGCCCCTGCTTGATTTGGCATGGACTGACCCTCCTGTCAGGTGCCTGTCATGGTAATCACAGACTTACCTCTTCCAGCGACAAACTTCCTCGTCTTCCCTTCAATGCCCATACATACAAGAAAATCGCGCATAGGAGAAAATGGGGGGGGGGAAATTCAGCAGCGGTCTTCCTTGGATGTGGTAGCCGTTTCTCAGGCTCCCTGTCCAGAATTGAGCCCTGATTCCCCATGTACAGTGCATGTTTGTGTAATGTTGCTGCTATTTTCCCTGATGGCATTGCTTTGACCTCTGTGATGCTTTTTTTTTGTTCATTTCTATAGAATGAAAGCAAAGTTCTTTGAGCACAAGTTGTTTTGTGATTAAGCTAAAATAAAGGGAAATGCAGATCTGCTCAAGGTGTGACGTCTGGCTTTCGCAGCGTGTTGTGGGATGGGTAGCTGTCTGTGTACCACAGAGGTGTGAAACTGCCATCAAACAAAAGCCCTGGCAGCAACAGGAGGACAGAAACGACCTATAATGATCATAATATTTTGTTGCATTACTCATAATCATAATCAGTTATTTTAAAGGTTATTTTTCCCAGCACCTGGCCGTTGCTTAACAAAATGTTACTTTGCTGCAGTTTCCTCAACTGCTTTTTTATGACCCTGAGTAGGACTAAATTGTATGTGGCCCGATGTCTCTAGGAATATTATTGTACGTTTCCTACCTTCACCGGGCATAAACCGTTGGAAAGGCAAAGTGATTCAAAGATATTACAAGGCATTAAACACTACTAAAAAATGAGCATACCTGTGTTTTTATAGAAAGGTGTAACTTTATTGCACATTCATAAACATAAAACAGGGCAAACTGGGGTGCAGGGTTTCACAGGCAGGAGAGCTCCAACCCCTCTCCCCTGAATGATGTCCTCTGCACCCCATAATCAAAGTTCCTCCCCAACATTTATTTTTCTTGTTTTATTTTTATCATGTCCTGTCCCTCTGGTGTGCTGTACAACCTTGGCCGGAGGTTAGCTTTTTTTCCGGAAGTGGTTAACCAGCCGGCCAAAGGTCTGTATGCCTGGGTGACAGGCACACTCAGGGGAATGAGCATCCACACACATGTGGATGCCCTGGCTGTTCCTGAAAAAAAACATGTAGCCGGATTCTTCTTCCTTTGTGCTCTCATGAATCCGCTGGCCCTCAGTGGCTGTGACTACCGGCCCGTGGTGGTCACATACCACCTCACCAGCCTGGAACTGCCAGGTGGCGCAGACTCCCTTCCCCGCAATGTCCACCGCAAGTCCCTTCCACTTCTGCTTGTGGATGAGCTCCTGGATGTGGCTGGAATCAATGGCGGTGTCCACCGAACCCACTGGTCTCCAGTCCTTGAGGACGCTGGCTGCGCTTTGGAATGTTGCTTCTCCAGCCTTGGTTCCTGATCCAAGCGTCGACCCGGGACTCGGTGGGCTGCTGTCTGCCAAAGTGTACTGTCAAGAACAAAGCAAATTGTTGTTAGGAAGACTATGTAGATAGGATTGCTTATCAGTAAAGTGCTTTAAAAATTAGTGCTACAAACAATACTCACAGAGGACATGCTGGACACGCATCCTCATCTTCAGCCAGCACTCAGAGCTGTCGCTGAAACTGGCCCGACCTGTGTCCCTACAGTCTTGTCTGGGATGTCGCCATCCAGGGTCACGGGGTGGATTCGAAGGAGCTGATGGAATGCTGCCTGGACATCATCTGCTGGTTGGACGCCAGGGCAGCATCCCATGCGGCGCCATGGGCAGAACAGCTGGATCCTTCCTCTGTGGAGTCGGCGCTGGGATTAAAAAAAACACACAAAGTTTTACGGTTATTGTTCAGTGGTGAGGGCTTTGGTTTTGTGTCTTGATGTTGGTAAGTGTGTTGACAAACGGAAAACATGCCTACCTTGAGTCACCTGCCAGCTTCTTCAGCAGCTTATTGGCCAGCACCACATTCCATGACTTTTATCCGGTAGTGCTTGTCAGCCGTTGCAGTGGAATGCGTGAGGTAATCGGCTACCAAGGACGACTTCTGGTCACTCAAGTCCTTGGTGGCCGTCTCAAAGATGCGCCGGGCCGTTTGGCTGGTGACTGGATCCAGCTTGTATCTAAAATACAAAACGAATAAGATTTATTAATACATCTCGCACAACACATGACAACATGTATCTAGAACAAATTATAGGGGAATGAATCATGATTAGCTCACTTTTGGTGCAGCCGGTTCAGGTCTCCTCCCAGGTCATCAGTCGTCGTCCCGGTTCTCTTGGAGCTCAGAAGCTGTAGCCCTTCCCATGTGAAGATGTCAAACTACTGTTGACAGAGGAAGAGATTTAATTTCTGCTTTTGAAATAAATGACAATAAATCTTTTCAAGCTTGCTTACTGCCTCCTCCTCAGAGGACAATGCAAATGTGGCCACTCGCCGTGCCGACATCTTGTTCCTTCACCTCAATCACCGCATGGTCGGATTCGGTCCTGCTCCTGGACCTGCACAAGACAATGATGTCCCACTGATTAATAAGCGAATTGGCAAAAAGGAAAAGTGAAGACAAAAAGAATACAATACTTGCGGTCATGTGCTCCATCATGCCTGGTCGCTGTAGATGCTTCAGAATGACCGTGACCTCCAGGTAGTAGAGGACAAGAGAGATGTTGGGTGATACATTGGGCGGAGCTTAATTTGGTTCTGCTTCTGATGTCATAAGCGGGAGGGGGCGTATCCCTTATTCTGATTGGTCGAGGGGTTATGTCCATATATGGTATACATGCTTATGCCACGTGTTGCGCCATATGGTTTGGGAGGTAAGGGTTGCCATTAAACTTTAATAGAATAAAAATACATTAGATGTGTTTTAATTATAGTTTTTAAGGAATAATGAAACGTATAGCAGGATTAATGCAAGCTAAGATGCACGTCTAGCAGGGGGGGTCCGTCTGGCCATAGCCACGTGTTAGTAGGCACAAGCGCCACGGTGTATTTTTTGAAAGAAAAGCAGGCGGGATTTAAACAAGTACAAACATGCCCAAAAGAATCAGAAGAGCAAATGCTGAATTTAAACAAGCACAAGAGCGATATTATGTGGTACCTTGGGCGGAGCTTAATTTTGCTCCGCTTCTGACGTCATAAGTGGGAGGGGGGCGTATCCTTTATTCTGATTGGTCGATGGCTTATCTCTATACACCATACATGCTTATGCCACGTGTTGCCGATAGGGGGCCATTTGGATTGGGATATTGCCGTTAAACTTGTAATGTATTTTTATTCTATTAATGTATTTTATTGTGTTTTTTTAAATTACGTTTTTAAAGAATAATAAAACATCGAGCAGGATGATGGCAAGTTAGCGCATACACGTTAAGCGGGGGGTCCGTCCACCTCGTAGCCGCGTGTTGGTAAGCGCCACGGCGTATTTTAAGAAGAAAGCACCAAAAGAAGAAAAACTTTAGTGTTATTTTAAAATAAAAGCAGGGTGATTTTAAACAAACATGCCCGAAAGAAGCAGAAGAACAAATTTAAACAAGCGCAAGCGAAGTCAATAAACATACCGCACGTCGTTTTAAAAGAAGAGAGCACACGTTACATTTAACCACCACGAAAGACTTTAGTGATATTTACCAGGTTGGAGAAAGCATGTAAGCGGCAAAATTTTAGAAATATGACGAAACGAACCCGGAGCTCCGTCACATGCGGCTTGTCTGTTTGAACAACGCAGGGCGGAATGGCCGATCGCTAGTCCGGCGCATGCGCACCCACGCCAACACCCCTTTCAAAATGGCGACGACAGCGGAGCGCCTGTTATTTCAAATAAAACCTCTATAACCGTAATGTTTTTAAGGAATGAAGCACTTTTCTACCAATGTGAATAACAAAGTAAAGCGCTCTGAGCATTTTCGACAACAATAATCAAAGAACGCGGTTAATTCTTGTTTAAACGAGCGCATGCGCATAGATCCACACAGCATTTCCTTTATTGAGCCAGCTCGTTGCATCAAGCAACTGTCAAATGGTGAACAATTGTCAAATTGTTGCCGGTCTCATACAGACAGTGCCGACCATGAGTTTAACACCGGCGACGCTCCATAGCCGTGACTTAGTGCCGCTAAACCCAACATGGGCGCCCCGCAAACCGTGGAGGTAACGCAAGCATGGAGCTCTGTGCAGCATATTCTCGCATAAAGAATGTATCTGTGTAAAACTCGAGAGAAAGTTTGAACAAAGTGAGATTGACGGGGAATCATTAGACCAGCCCCCTTTGTGGCAATAGCAACCAATAAGATGAGAGAAGGATGTACTTAACCATGGTGAAAAGCGTATTAATACCCACCACGCCTGTGAGCCAGCACTCAGAAGATGAGACACACCTCCCCAGCGAGCAACGTCGTGCAAACAGACAACTTCGACTATCCCGACGTCTCCTGAAGTGACCACACAGCCGGATCCGTCCTGTCAGCTGCCTCTGATAGACGAGCATACTTTTGGACTGCTGCTGAACAACGCTGAAATCGACCCTCAGCGGTCACCATCCTGGTCTCCACCGATACAGCCAGTGACTTTTGGGCTGCGACTTGACAACTCACCAGAGCCTTTTGACCTTCAGCAGGCCGCATCATGGGGTCCATAAGGCGACCCCGTGCCTTTCATCGTCACCCCCTTCGAGCCCACCGTGGGCGCAATGGCCGGCATTGATGGTTGAGGCTGCGGAGGTGACCCCGCATGTATTCTTGGGAGCACCACGGTCCCTGTCACCGACGCTCGAGGAGCTCTGTCAGAGTTTTTCTGCGCTGTCATTGTCTGAAGATGTTGTGGATGGGAGCATCACTGACTCGGCTATGAAAATTATCAAAGGGGCTCTTGCCTGCATTCTGGATCATGTGATCGAGGAGGACTTGGAGGACTGTGTAGGTTGCTCTGTGATGCATCCTAGCCAGCTTCGGCACACGTGCCTGTACGATCCCGAGCCATTTTACTTCTTTCACAATTTTGAAAAGTTGGTCAAAAAGCTGTATAGACCATGGTTTAAACATATCATCACAAAAGCGGTGTCGGTGTTCAATCCCCACCCCTCCCCCATGAAAGTACAGGGCGCTGTTGAAGCCGTTATGTATGATCTTAAAGCTGAAATAAACATACGGGAGAAATTGCGCGAGTTGAAATGTGAAGTTGAAGGGGCAGATTACGAGGGGGCTATAGATGACGCATATAATGAATTCTGTATTTTGCACGCATACAAACCACCCCAGGCTGCTGTCTAAACGCTGAACTATGTGATCGAAATGTTTCTGACAATTTTTGCATGCATTCTAAATAAAGAGTTGACTCAAAAACCACTGTGCCATTATTGCTAGAGGTACATGATGGATGACAAGCACTTGAAGCGTGTCTATTGTACACCATCAAACCCTGGGTCTTTTGGAGGCCCCGACAGATTATACTGATCTCTGATAGATGAAGAAGGTGTGTGTAATATAAATAAGAAAAGTTGCTACATGGCTATCTGGTGAAGATGCATACACATTACATAAACCGATCAGGTTTAACTTTAAAAGGAACAGAGTCTTTGTGACTAATATCGATTCTCAATGGCAAGCTGACTTGGGGGACATGTCGGCTTACGCGGAACAGAATGACGATTTTAAACACATGTTAACGTGTATAGACATTCTATCAAAATACGCATGGGTACAATGTCTTAAAAGCAAGATGGGGGCAGAGGTAAAGAAAGTGTTTGAAAACATTCTCTCTGAAGGCAGGACCCCTAAAAGGCTACAAACCGATCACGGGACAGAGATTTTTTTATTTTTTTTTAACGCGTCGTTTCATAAGCTTACCGAGAAACATGGAATAATACATTTCGCCACTGGTAACGATGTCAAGGCGTCTGTAGTGGAAAGGTTTAGCGACACATTCGTGTCTTTTAATGTGTAGTTATTTTACAGCTTATAATTCAAGAAGGTATGTAGACATTGTACAAGATCTAGCGATCGCTTACAATAATACCCACCACAGTACCATTAAAATGAAGCCGGTTGAGGTTAATGCACAGAATGCGGCCCAAGTCTTCAACAACGTTTATGGTTTGATGCCGAGTATATCTAAAAAGCATCGTCATAAGTTTAAAAATGGTGATGTGGTCAGGGTGTCTAAAGCACGTGGAAAATTCACCAAAGGATATGAGCAAACATTTACGGATGAGTATTTTACCATAGCCGAACATCTACCTAGAGCACCACCGGTGTATAGGTTAAAAGATTATGACGACGATATCATAGAGGGGACATTTTACGCCGAAGAGCTACAAAAGATCAGACTAGGCAAAGACAAAAACTTCAAAGTTGAGAAAATTGTTGCGGAAAAAACGCTGGGTGGTCAAAATGTTTGTAGTGAAATGGCAGGGATGTCCAGACAAATTTAACAGCTGGGTTGCTGCTAAACAAGTAGTTGACGTATAAGTGCGACGGCCCGTGTTTGTAGCGTTCAGTTCCATCAAAAACAGCCATGGAGGAAAGCGGCTTTTATGTCACGCTCCCAAGCAATGCGTCTATGGATGTTTTCCCGCACAATACCATATCGAGCTACACGACAAAACTAGCCAAGCCGATTTGAACTGAATGGTAAATGGGAAGTAGGATTAGCCGAAATCCATTACCCACGTACATGGGATACACTGGTAGAAGAAGACACCTTGTTTTACGTGACAGGATGGATGTCGTTACCGTCGACCTACAGTACAAGCTAAAGGCGGGATATTAGAGATATTGAAAACCTAATCAGTGAGACGAATGAGGTTCTAGGAATGTCAAAACTAAAATTTGACTATAGCGTGATAAACAAAGTGTATATGGTCGGACCCCCGCACGTTGCCTTTAAAGCGAAAGGTAATCTTGCACGGATGCTGGGGTTTGTGCCTGATGTATTTCAGAAGATTGGCGATAGACCAGCGGCACCGTACCCCGCCGACATAAGCGCCGGTTTTTACACAATTTACATGTATTCAGACATTGTCGAGCATCAAAGAGTGGGTGACAGCTACGTGCCTCTTTTACGGGGTGTACATATAGCTGGGGAACACAACTCGATGGTCACAATGTCTTATGACAGGATTCATTATGTGTCGCTCTGCAAGAATCACATTGATATAGTCATTGAGTTAGTCTCAGCAGAACAAGACGATACCCTTCCGATACGGGAAAACGATAGTAAAACTGCATTTCAGGCCGGTTAAGCAGTACTACCCCCAATGTACAGCGCCGATGGCTTTTCAGATCCACATAGATATGTGGAATACTACAGAAACCAGGCGGGAAACGGGCTACCCGGATACAATGGGGCCCCCGTTATGTACGGCGGTGGTCTGGGGGGGCTTTTTCGAGGCCTCCTCAGAATGGCTGTGCCATTTCTTAAAAGGACTTTCAATATGGCGAAGCCGCATTTAAAATCGGCCGCCCAAAATATCGTTAAAGACGTAGTAACAGGAGCCATGACGGGTCAATTGACAGCACAGCCGCAAGAGGGCTCGGGGCTCATGGTGCTTGCTCGCGGCAAGCGGCATAGACCCCCTGGGGATCGAATTACCTCCGCTAAAAAACGCAAAGCAATACCCAAGAGAGGCACAGTAGTCAAAAAGAAGCGCGAGAAGAAGGTGGCCAAAAAAGCACAGAGAAGAAGCTACATTTTCTAAAACTATGGCCCTCATTCACAACATGTCGGAAGAGTGTATGAAATCAGAATTGGACATTTTTGCATTACCGTACACGCAAGCAAGCATTGATAAGAATATATACGTGGAAGTGCCACCACTCTCAGCCTTAACTGATAATGGCCCCCTGGAGTTTTTTATCGCCGGTAATGGGGAAGATTACCTAGATCTCAACAACACGCTACTGCATCTCCGGTGTCGGATCACAAGAGCTAACGGTACAAACATTGACGCAGGGGCAAATGTGGGAGTCATAAATTACCCGATCGCCTCGATTTTCTCACAAGTGGACGTATCCCTGGGTGACCGGCTAGTGAGCCAATCTAGCAACACTTACCCTTACAGAGCGATGATAGTGCCTGCTTAATTATAGCGTTGGTACGCTCTCCAGACAGTTTACCTGCGGGTTGTTTTTCAAAGACAGCAGTACAGGAATGAATGAGACAGACCCGCAAGGCCTTAACGCGGGGCTAGAGAAAAGAGCCGCATTTTCGGCAAGGAGCAGCGTTTTCGATTTGATGGGCCCAATACACTCTGACATATTTTTTCAGGAGCGGCTAATGCTAAATGGGGTCGACGTCAAAATTAAAATGGTCCGAAACAAAGATGAGTTTTGCCTCATGAGCGGTGATGCAGCTGAGCAGTACTCGCTCAAAATAGTATCGGCATCCCTCTTTGTTAAAAAAGTTTCTGTATCGACGGCTGTCAAACTGGGGCACGCGAGCGCATTGCTGACAGCCAACGCGAAATACCCGATCGAGAGAGTATGTATGAGAACTTTTAGTGTGGCCGCGGGTAGCCGTGTCTGCGCTCAAGAAAATTTGTTTCTAGGTCAGCTGCCTAAAACCGTAGTTATCGGGCTTGTAGATAATATGGGTTTTATGGGCGCGTACGATCGAAACCCCTTCAATTTTCAACATTACGACGCTGAATTTGTAGTGCTTTACGTAGATGGCCAGCAGTATCCCTCTAAACCCTTTCAACCAGATTTTATCCGAGGAAACGTGGCCCGTGAATATTAGTTTGATTTTGGCTACGGGGAGACATTTGAAAAACGAGCCTTTCGCTGTTGACAGAAACGAGTATATAAATGGTTACACTTTGTACGCCTTTACATCCCTCGTCGGGTGACAAGTTAATCAGCATCTCTCCATGGTTAAAAGCGGAAATATGCGCCTGGAGATGAGGTTCCGCCAGCCGCTGGCCAGGACTGCGACATTGATAGTTTACGCATCATTCGACAATATAATCGAGATTAACCAAAGGAGAAATGTATTGTACGATTACTACTAGTCATGAACACCTTGGAGCTATCCAACATCCTTGGCAGAAACCGCTGGACTGCTAGACATTTTTATGGGGTGTTGGCTTGTGACGAGCTGGAGGATGTAAAACTTGAAAAATTACCCGCAATCTTCATCGTCAACACACATCCGAGTTGGGCACCCGGTGAGCACTGGCTGGCGCTTTTCATCGGTACTGACAGCACCGCAGAGTTTTTCGACTCCTACGGAAATCCTCCGGATCACCCCAGCTTTCCGAGGGTCATAAACGCTTTTATGACAAAGCACTGTGACCGTCTCGTTTGCAACGCGAAGCAGCTTCAAAGCGATCTCAGTGTGACGTGTGGACAACATTGCATTTTTTATTTAATTAACCGCTGTAGAGGCTTTTCTTTTTGCAAAATTATATCGTTTTATAGCAATGATTTAAAAAAGAACGATGCTATGGTTTCTCATTTTGTTTCTAAATTTAAATATATCAATCGTGTGAAAAATATGTTTACCAAAATGCAGATGGTGAGATGTTGTAAGGCTTTGAAAAAGATTGTGCATGACAAATAAAAAACACAAAGACAAAATATCACGTTTGAGTGTTTTAATTAAGTACAAAAGCATTTTAAAATACAAGCCAGTCGGGTCTTAAGAATTTCCGTGGGGTTCGCGGTGACCGACCATCTCGGGGTGTCCCGTCACGCCGCTCCTCGGTGCGGGGCTTGTTCTTGATCGACTCTATGAGACGTCCGACATCTTGGTTAGGTATGAGGGTGCAAGGCATGTTGAGTCTAGCCAGGCCTTGTAGAAATTCTCCCCACCCCACAGGCCTTTTCCCCTCGTTCACGTTATGCGGGTTGGTAATGTTTTTAAGCAAATCGAGCATGTGGGATCCAGTGGTAGTTGTACCATTGAAAACACACTCCCCGCGCGGATTCCACGCAGTGACGGCAGAGTTTTCATGCATTTTACCCATTATATATTCAGCCTTTTTCTTGTTACGCGAAGCAACATTTTTAATGACTTCGTCCATAATGGAATCCCCAGTAACGGTGGCACGTGCCGCCACAGCATTATCTATCATGGACTCTTCAGGAGGAAGTGTTAAAGATAAGGGCTCATTATCACCTTGCCTGGCCAAAGTCAAATATCTCTGTAGCACCTCTGTGTACAAGCGGACCTTTTCGTGGTCAGCAACATCCGTTCTTGATAAAATGTTGCGTATTGCAATGTCCAATTCGCTTTCGGCAGTCTGTCTTATCGTGTCTTTAGGAGATGTGGCATTATGCAGTTTTTCAAGCTGTGCCTTAGGGACCAGATACATTTTCCTAGCGTGTTCCATTTACTTAGCTCCGTTGAAAAAGACTGGTGAGAAACGGTATGGCGACACTTAGCAGGGGTAGAATGAATCCCCCACCGGTCTGTATAATAGCCTTCTTTTTTTTAAACGATGCCCGTTTGTTTGCCAATAGTTTAATGCCGCTCTTTTGCTTTTTTAGTTGTACAATCTGGGCTTTGGTTAACGGGATCTTGCCGCACAGCACGTTCAAAGCTATTTCACAAAGAGTGTTCAGCAAACCCGGAGATGCCGTCTTTAAAATTTTCTTTCTCTGTCTGGCGTTACTGTCAGGTCACGCCAATTTCTTTTTATACGCTCCGACATTATTATTTTTTCTTGAGCACGTAAGCAGCCGGCCACTCGGGTGGAAGCATTCCTGTTCTGAGCCTACAGTCATCGGGTGTCACGGCTTTTAAATCCACCAACAGATATCCGTAAGGGACTTTTGTAGCGTCTTCGAAAGCTTCGAGAAAAAAATTTGAATGCCGCGGGTACATCTGCCTTGCCAATACACTCGTCTGTAATTTTTCTCGGGGGTTTTTAAATAATACAATATAATTAGCGTTGAGATTGATGGTCCGGCTCTTCTTACCTTGGAAGCAAAGATTCTGCACCAGATATATGATGCTTAGATTTCTGTGATGCGTGTACTTGGTAAAAGCTTTTTCCACCTCGCCGTTATCGCTGGCTTTTTCCATAAGGTCGTCAATGATGATCAAATTAATTTTATTTGATGGTAAAAGTTCGTCGTCACACAGAGACTCTGGGATTCCTTCCACAAATTTTATATTTTTTATTTTGCACAACAAATCATCATACAATGGTTGCCAGCAAGAATAGCACCATACGACGTTTTCAGGCACTCTGGACAATGTACAATCCACATTCTCAAGCAGTCTTTTAATGAAATAAGACTTGCCACAGTTGCTCGGTCCCGATATAATGCACGAGAATGGGTGCTGAAGTCTATTGTCGAACCCGTCACTAGAATCCATAAGGCAGTGTGGAATAGTCAGGCAGTAGCTGCCGCTTGGTGTACACAACCATGAAACACTTGTTGACTGTCTTAGTTTTCAAAAGGAAACCCCTTTTATCCCTCAAGATTTGCTGCGTAGATGTCCTGATCTCTCGAGGGGGGTCACGTGGGTTATTCACAAAATCGTGAACTAACTCTGTGAGGGATGCGATGTTGACAACTTTCGAATTGGTGTTGTGCAGCGTTATTCCCTTAACTTTCAAGTTTGTTTTACTTTTTGCGGTTCTGTACCCATAAGTTTTGGGACCCCCTGAAACAAATTCCACAATGTGGTCATCTGGGTCCAACTCGCTTGTCAGCTCACCAAGAAAGTCACCCAAAGGTGGCATCCAGTCCCCCGGCTTGCTGACAAAAATGACAGAGTCTGTATCATGGTACAGCGTACGCCGCCCCAAGCGGTCCATGAGGTTGTACAGCTCGAGCCTAGCATACGCGGTAGTGAACGCCGCAATAAACGTGTTGACGTGCCGCGGCGTGTTAGGGAGCACCTTTATGTTCCGCCATTGGACCATTGCCACATTGTCATTCAAAAAGGAAAAGTGAGACACATTGACCAGCTTTGAAAAAATGAACATGAGAAACTCATCGGGGTCTTTGATGAGCGTCGTACTTGACTGATTTATCCTCTGACCAAATTTTCCCCAAAGACTGTTTAAAAACAATTTGGAAATTTGGCGTTTCACTTTGTTCACCCCGATATTTTCGGGGTTCAAGCGGATGCCCTCCTTCTCAAAGTAGGTCTGAATGTATCTCTCTTTATCCTCAGCACTCTTTACCCAAGAGGGATAGCCCGAAGCCTCCTGTTTTCCCTTTAAATGGGTGTTAATATAGTCAGCAAAGAGTGTGTCTGTCCTGTCGGGGAAATGCCAGACCTCGTAAATCTTGGCAATTTTGTAGCCCTTTTCAACAGCCTTGTTGATTTCGATACTGCACCACGTACCGCTCAGAGCTCTCTGCTCATCTGAATGATTACAGATCCCCTGCGTCTCAGTTTCACAGCATGTTCTGCAAAGTGTGAACATGAGTTTACCACCGGACCTGTAAGGCAGAACCGATAGGTAAAGACCTCTCGGTGGGTAAACCTTGGCTTTGATCAACCCAAAATAGTTTTCCACACTGTCAAAATCGCGGTAAATGACAACGGGGTGTCCTACCGGGTACTCCTTAAACTTGTTGACAGAGGGGTAAAGGCTCGTGAAGTCGTAATAATCTATACGCTCGTCGCCCTCTGCTTTGTAGTGCAATTGCAGGGCGTTAGTTCTGCCGCCAAACAGAGCGTCCCAAGGATCGATGTGCTCTGGAAAGTCAAATTCCCTCAAGAATGCCTGTACATTAGCGTTTTCAGCCTTCAGTTTGTCCCACTGGTGTTCCCAAATAACATGTACATTGAGGTTGTACGTGTGTTTAAGGGCAAATATCTTATCCTGAAACTGCTGATGCATGTCCCCAAAACGCAGTTTTGTTACAGGATTCAGTGTGTTAGAATCAAAGCATTCTGGGCACCCGTGAAAAAAATTCGTACGCCGTACGAACCCCGTCGATTTCGGCATAGCCGTCGAGGTAGTAGGGACCCATTTTCACCTCCCCTCTACAGAGCGCGTGCTGAATCTCTAGTTTTTCGCTATGTGCTATGTATTCCAGCCACTGAATAGATGGCGTGGAGTATGCCTTTTGTCGCTTGATGTAATTATCTGGAGTGGTTAGCGCGACTGTATTTTCAGGCAAAAAACTCATGCAAAATTGTTTCATGCACACAGAGGCTATGGTGACACATTGAAAAGGGTCTAGATTACAGCTGTTTATAATCTCACCCCTGAACCTGAGACAGCCCTCTCTCAAGATGACAACATCATTTTTACAGTACTCTGCCATTTCTTTTCTAAAGTCAAACACCTCGCTCGCAACAGTACCGTACCACTCCATAAACTCTCTCTTTTCCTTCTCCATCATGGTTTGCACCCCGTATGCCTCTGGTGGCGGGTAGGGACCGACGTAATTTTGATTTTCTACGGTGTTCCAAAAATGTGGGAAATAGCTCTCAAAACCCAAAGCGGCGGGGAATGCGCTCAGCTTCATGGGCAGAAAGCAGAGGGAGTCAATGTATCTTTGGCTAAAGTCCTCGTCTGACACACAGAGCAGTTTGCTGCCCTGTGTGATAATGTGGGGTGTGATGCCATTTTCAACTAAATATTTCATGAGCAGGTAACTATCATAGCCTTTAGAGTTGTGCGCTATAAATGTGTATCCCTTGTATTTACGGTTGCGGTACTTTTTGAAAAATTCCGCCACACGACCATCCCCCTTAGCGGTCCAACAATTGCCCTCAAAGTCAATGCAGCAGATGTAATTAGCAATGTGCGTTCCCTCATCTTGTCTACATTCAAAGTCGTAAAATACATAGCGGTCTGTCAAGGCCTCAGTCTTTACTGGCTCGATAAAACACTGATGCTCACAATCAGGTGTCAAGTCCTCTTTACAAAAAGCGCATCTGGTATTTGGTTTACATTTATGACCCTTTCGATTATTTTTAGTGACGGGGTACCGTCGGTTACACTTGTCACAATACTTGACAGTGTCGCATGAGCTGCGTACACTGCCCCCGCCTAGTTGCTGTTTTGACATTTTATGCTGCTCGAAGCAATACCGCGAACGACAAAGACCCACAATCCTCACAATGTATGTACTGTCTGCGGTGCTTATGGCATTCGGGACTGAGACATACATTGCAGTAATACTCACATTTGTGATCTGATTTAACACTGAATGAGGCATAACAGTAATCACAGACGTATGATTCCCCAAAAAACGCACTCAAGCTTTTTATACCGAAATAATGCTGATCTTGAAGGTAGAGAAAGATTGTTTTATTACGAGGTTCGGGGTTCGTCTGAAATTTCTTAAAAATGTCAGACTTGTCACAGCGGTACCACACCACGATTTTGACCCCTAACATTCGCTCAAACTCTGCTATGCTTGAGAATGAGACCATGTCGGCATCAGTTAGACCGACTGATTCCTGCAAACGTTTAGCTTCTATCTCAGCAATCTCATGGGACATGTCAGGGTTTAAGAGGCGGACTACACAGTAAGCAAAGCACAGATTATTGCCAGAGTTTTCAGAAACAATAAGACACCTGAGCTTCTTTTGCAAAATGTCCGACTTTAACAGCTTTGTTAATTTCTGTCGATTGCCTGCCCCACCATTTCGATTATGAATAATCTGCACAACCAGCTCCAGCGTTTCATCGCTAAAAACCTCGGTATTACTCTGTGTAAGGTCGTCAACCATCGATAGCAGATCATTTAGATCGATCTCGCCTCGAACATGCATGGCTGTGTTATAATTCACTGAATCACCCTGCAGTTCCACCTGTATGATATCCCCAGGCCCCGCTAAAGCGTTCACTCTGTCCACGAAATTTTGGAATGTCTGTATAACAGCCCTGTAGACATCTATGTCATCATGCTCAATCCCCTCAAAATGAAAGCGTTGCCTTATTTCGGTGTTGTTAAACTGTGGTCTACGTATTACATTAACAACCCCATCAGCGGCACCCCCACCATGTTGTTGTTCCACATTATCAACGTCCATAATTTCAGGGTCCACCGCCGCTCCATCTTCATCATCATTTAAATCATTTAAGAAGTTTTGTAAAATGGGGTCAAATTCACCCGGTTGCTCACCATTCAGTTCAGCAATCATCTGATGCAGTTCAGCGTACATGGCCGATCCGTCATCAGCGTCAAGCATTTGCACATCGGTGTCCGGTCCGCTGTCATCCGCGTGGTCGTCAGCCATTTCCACATTCATAGACACATGAGCATTCGGTAACCACCCGTCTACATTGTCTATAGCGTCACCCATATTAACATAGTCCATAGCCTCAACAGCTTCATGAGCACCATTCTCATTTAAAACATTTATTAAGGCAAGCATGTAGGGGTTAATTTCAGCCGGTGGTCCGTCATTCAGTTCATCAATCAGCCGAAGCAGATCGGGGTTCAGCGGCGTTTCACCATCGTCGTCATCATTTATATGCATGCTTCTACCCCCGTCAAAACTCCAATGCCGCCAGTTTTCTGCCATGTCTGTGCTTATTCTTTATATCTGATCAGACAAATCCGCCAAAAAATCACACATTTGATCCTGAAAAAGGAAAAAAGCTACCTTGAGCCCCTTCAGCCTCTCGGCCCGTGATACAGCGCCGTCCAGGGCGCTCGCAACCGGCCACTGCCAAGGTGTTAATTGGTCAATATCCCAATCTTGCGTCCTCTGCAGGGGTCCCGATAAGGCCCGGGATGTGGTCGCTGGATCACCGCTTGCTGGGCCCCCTTGGTCCGGTGTCACGACCCCTGTAGTAGGAGTACCCGGCGGCGTAGATTCCAACTGTTCTTCAGGTTCGCTCTGTGCGCCGTCGGTTGAGGTTTCGGCCGTCGCTAGACCCGCTTCAATTTTTTCAGCCTCAGCGATCAACAATTCATCATCGGCAGTGTCTTGGGGGGAGAAGGACAAAATCAGTCTTTAAGCATTTCATACAGAAAAATCCACGATGCAGGTATTGTTCCACGTACCGTTAAAACTATCCGTTCTTTTCCGCTTATGTTGTCCGTGGACATTCCCTTCCCGATTATCTCTGAAAATAACCGTCGGCGTGCTTAACAGGTCGGCGTCCTTATCTGCGACAGTGAACATAAACTTTCAGTCTTTCCACAATTTTAAAAACAGTAAATCCATTGATTTGCTTATCATTGATATTAACTTACCGCTATTCCAATCCTCTACTTCACGGGGCTTACTCGGGCTTGACACCGTGGAAAATTCTTGGTCAAAAGTAATCGCAAATGTTTTCACAATAGTGACAATTCAAACAATTTTAAAGTATGGACGAAAGAAATTTAACATACCTCCAGTTTGTCATTTCCATCTTTGTCGTAGTGAGCTGATCATCGATAGCGTTTCAAGTTCTTCTGTATTTTTGGTCGACAACGTCGCCCTTAATATAGGGGAAACTTTTTTTTTTTTTTTTTTTTTTTTGGGGGGAGGGGTTGGGGCTGGACCGCCCCCTTCCTCGCTGTGGGGGCCACATGCTGTGGACACAGGGTGGCGCTAGCGACCCGTCTTTACCGCCGTTCGAGTTATTACCAGTTTTAAAATGCGCTTTTGCACCCCTATTAAATAATCGCGTACGTCTACTTTAGCCACATTGAAATAATTTTATTCATTAATTTATTACGGGGTAGTTTGTCGAGTGCTTTAGTCCTCAACTTATTTATTTTTATACTTAAATATTATAATTTGTGGTAATGATCGGTTTTTACACCTTGTTTAGTGTTGCGGCTGTTTGTCGAGTGCTTTAGTCCTTAAACTTTTATATATTTTATACGTAAGCATGTGTAATTAATGGTTTTTTATTCTTTGTTTAACACATTAGTGATACGGCTGTTTGTGGAACCAGTCGGATACCCTGTTGTTTAATTCCACCTCATTGCATAAATGGCATATCACACCCATACAAATTTAAAATAACGCTATAACGAAAGAATTTGTTGCTGCCTAAATTTCTGCCGTTCCTACACAACATCCTGCTGTTCTGATGAGCTAACCCCTGCCTAACGGCATTGCCAAGTATTGCCTGTCGACCCGAAAAAAAAGGTAGTTGCATTGCAAAGGTAGATGCATGAATTCTTGGTCCAGCGACAATTGTTCGCCATTTGACAGTTGCTTGACGCAAGGAGCTGGCTCAATAAAGGAAATGCTGTGTGGATCTACGCGCATGCGCTCGCTTAAACAAGAATTAACCGCGTTATACTTTGATTATTGCTGTCGAAAATGCACAGACCGCTTTACTTTATTATTCACATTGGCAGAAAAGTGCTTCATTCCTTAAAAACATTACGGTTATAGGGGTTTTATTTGCTAAAACAGGCGCTCCGCCGGCGTCGCCATTTTGAAAGGGAGGCGGCGTGGGTGCGCATGCGCCAAACGCCGGACTAGCGATCGGCCATTCCGCCCCGCGTTGTTCAAACAGAGTAGTCGCATGTGTCGGAGCTCCGGTATCGTTTCGTCCTATTTCTTCTAAAAGTTTGCCGCTTACATGCTTTCTCCAACCTGGTAAATATAACTAAAGTCTTTTGTGTTGGTTAAATGTAATGAGCGATCGCTTCTTTTAAAACGCCGGCTGTATGTTTATTGGTTTCGCTTGCGCTTGTTTAAATTTGCTCTTCTGCTGCTACTTTCGGGCATGTCTGCTTAAAATAACCCTGCTTTTTCTTTTAAAATAACCCTAAAGTTTTCCTTCTTTAAAACATTTTGGTGCTTTCTTCTTTTAAAATACGCCGCGGCGCTTACTAACAACACAGGGCCAGACGGACGCCCCCGCTGAACGTGTATGCGCTAGCTTGCCATTATCCTGCTCTATGTTTTATTATTCCTTAAAAACGTAATCAAAAAAGCACATTAATAAAATACATGTAATGTATTTTTATTCTATTAAAGCTTAATCTCCCAAACCCCCCTATCGGCAACACGTGGCATAAGCATGTATTAATACCATATATGGGCATAAACTCTCGACCAATCAAAATCAAGGATACGCCACTTCCTCTTATGACGTCAGAAGCGGAGAATTAAGCTCCGCCCAATGTACCACATAACAATATATTGTATCCCAATGCATCAGTGAAACCAAGCCAACCACAATGGAAGCGCATCAGCCACCTCCCGCCTCTGCTGCTCCTTCCTTTACTGCTTCTGAAACTGCATGTCCCACCCCCCCTCCCCCAGTCGCCAACCTCCACTCCTCACTTTCTTTATGTTCCTCTGACCCTGGCTCCTCAGTGGCACCACCACCCCACCCCCACCCAAAGAAAGCAGAAAAAGGACACAGGGAAGTGTCCTCACTGCGGCCAAATCCTTAATAGAAGGAACCTACGGATGCATCTGCGAAGACGTCACACTCCCATCCAAATGGACATTACAGCACAGAACCACCTCCGCACTCAGTGTATCGATCACACAAATGGAGTGTTTGCAGTGGCAAAGTTTTTTATAACACCCAGCACACCAGTACATGTCATTAAAAGGACATGGGGTCCTGACCAAAAAACAATGTGTGAGATGGATATCTACAGAAGTAATGCAGAGTTTGCAGAGAGATCGAACCTTCGTCCATTTGAGTGCCACCACATTCAGTCCCTCTCGTACTGTCCTCCGGCCAAAATGGACTCTCCATCACTTACAGAGGATGTTTTGCAGGTCATGGTACAAGACAAGCGGCTTGGGGAAGACAAAAAGGAAAGGTGTTTGGTCAGAGAGAAGCAGATGAGCCCCTCTGTCCTGTCTGGTGACTGTGTGTGGATCCCCCTACAAAAGCACATTTCTGTATATGAGTCAACTATCTCCTATTACTGTGCCTTTGTTTCCTCATCTGCACACAGACTACACACGACTGAACCACATTTCTTAGGATATCCGAAGATGGCGGCGCGTGCACATGCAGCGGCTCAGCACTCCGTAAAGCGCTTCCCGTTCTTAGGCATTTTATGGTGTTTGTGGAGACGTGGCTCGGTTCGACAATCCCGGAGGAGGCTATCCAGCTACCCGGACGCACTATACACGCGCCAACAGGGCGATCGACTCCGGTAAGAGCAGAGGAGGTGGACTGTGTGTGTACACAAATAACAGCTGGTGCACAGACGCTAAAATCACTGACACTCATTGCTCCCTGGACTTGGAGTATTGGATTGTAAAGTGTTGCCCCTTTTACCTACCAAGGGAATACTCGGTTGTTATGATCGCTGCTGTTAATACCCCCCCTCAAGCTAACACTGCTATAGCTCTGTGCTACTTGCTAACTCCTATTAGAAAGCAACAGAGTGCCCATCCGCCAGGGGTGTGTATAATAGCAGGTGATTTTAACCAAAGCGAATCTGAAGACTGTGCTCCCAAAATTGTACCAGCATGTTCAGTGTCCTACAAGAGGAGCTGACACTGCAGACCATGTGTACAGTAATATCAAGCAGGGTTTTACAGTATCAGCTTTCCCTCATTTGGGCCAGTCTGACCACATCTCCCTGTATGTAACTCCAGCATATAGACCACTCATTAACATGGTGAAACCAGCTCCTAGAGTAAGACGAGGGTGGCCAGAGGGAGCATCTGAACAGCTGCAGGATTGTTTTGACCACACTGACTGGTCCATATTCGAAGATGCTAACATCGACACCTACACCTCCACTGATCTTTACTATATAAAATACTGCATGGACATTGTCACCAGCACAAAACAAATTTGTATCTTTCCCAGCAACAAGCCATGGATGACCAAAGATGTTTGTCTTCTGCTAAAGAGGCGTAACATGGCCTTTAGGTCGGGTGACGCACAACAATACAGCATTGCCAGGTCGGAGCTGAGGAGGGACGTCAGAGACGCAAAGGCGACCTATAGAAGGCGGATTGAGAGCCACTTCGGCAGCTCCGATCCCAGACGTGGATGGCAAGGGATACGGCACATCACAGACCAAAACAGCAGTATCAACTTATCTACCGGCAACAGTGTTCCTTTGGCCGAAGAGCTCGATCACTTCTTCGGCCGCCATGAGAGGGTGGCTACAGAGACTGTTACGGCCCCAGCAGCAGCCATCAACAGGCAGGAGCTCATCCTGCAGAGTACTGATGTAGAACGGACACTTCGCAGTGTCAACATACGGAAAGCAGCTGGTCCTGATGGCGTCCCAGGGCGGGTGCTAAGAGACTGTGCCTGGGAGCTGGCTGGGGTTTTCACAAACATCTTTAATACATTAAAAACCTCTACAATAGTGCCATTATCAAAACAGACCATAATAACAAACCTCAATGACTACAGGCCAGTGGCATTAACACCTATTATTATGAAGTGCCTGGAAAGACTGGTTCTGAAACATATAAAGGCTGCTCTCCCACCAACACTGGACCCTCATCAATACGCATACAGTACCAATAGATTAACAGACGACACCATTTCTACTGCTCTTCATACTGTTATGGTCCACCTGGAACAACCAGGGACATATGCAAGGTTGCTATTTGTGGACTATAGCTCCGCATTTAACACTATCCTTCCAAACAGACTGTTCCATAAAATGGCATCCACCATAACATCTGCTTTTGGATACAGGATTTCCTAACCAACCGACCACAGTCTGTCAAGATGGGTCCCCACCACTCCTCCTCCCTATCTCTCAGTTCTTGTACTCCCTGTATACATATGATTGCAATCCAACCCACAATACTAATGTCATCATGAAATGTGCCGATGACACAGCTGTGGTGGGCCTGATTAGCAGTGGAGATGAGACAGCATACAGGGAGGAGATTGGCAGACTGGTGTACAGCTAACAACTGGATGTTAAATACCAAGAAAACAAAGGAACTCATCATTGGTTTTAGAAGGAAAAGGGTGGATCACCAGCCTCTGGTGATAAATGGGGAAGTTGTGGAGAGGGTGTCAACATTCAAGTTCCTGGGCACACACATATCGGATGACCTCACCTGGACAAATAACAGAATTTGCTTGATCAGGAAGGTGCAGCAAAGACTGTACTTCCTGAGAGTTCTCAGGAGAATCAACCTGCCACAACCTGCCACAACATCAGAGTGTCCTGACCTATGGTGTCTTGGTGTGGTACAGCAGTAGCTCTGCAGCTGACAAAAATGCCCTGCAGAGAGTAATCAGAGCTGCTGAGAAAATAACCAACACACACCTACCTACCCTGGAATATATCTTCAACCCCTGGTTCCTCCGCAAAACATCAAATATCATAAAGGACTCATCCCACCCTGCTCATAATCTCTTCCAACGTTTGCCGTCAGGCAGACAGACGATACAGGACAATAAAAACACACACCACAAGACTTTTGAACAGTTTTCACACAGAGGCCATCACCACCCTGAATGACGCTATGAAGTCGCTAAAACATTGATTGTGGAATGACATGTATCCTTATTTTATGCCAGTTACTACTTTGTTTTGACAATACATGGCTGGTACTTTAAAATTACTCTGTGTGTGATTAATTTCTTTTAATTTAATTTAGGCTTATTTATTAGTTTTCTTATTTATTTATTTGTTTATTTTAAGATAAGATTTTCTGTATTTTCTTTATGTGGGTGTGATGCAGGGGAGGCATGGTGGTGCAGTGGTTAGCACTGTTGCCTCACACCTCTGGGACCCGGGTTCAAGTCTCCGCCTGGGTTACATGTGTGGAGTTTGCATGTTCTCCGCATGTCGTCGTGGGGTTTCCTCCAGGTACTCTGGTTTCCCTCCACAGTCCAAAAACGTGTTGGGGATAATTTGGCTTGCTAAATTGCCCGTAGGAGTGCATGCGTGAGTGAATAGTGTGTGTAAGTGTGCCCTGCGATGGGCTGGATGTAGCACACTTTCATGTTTCTGTGAAAAGTGATTCCAAAGTGAATCTTTACTCACTAAAACAATTTCACCGCATTGTTGTTCTTGCTCTACAATATTGTCATCTATACGTTTCATAAGAATAGTACACTTGTATGATCCATCAGTTTCCTTTATGAAATACTTAACAAATACCATCTCAGCCAATTTGTGTAACGGTCTTGATAATTGTACAGATGAATTCTGGGTAGATTTGGGCACGCCTCAGAGTCGTAGTGTGAGCGGTATGGGAGCGAAATTGGAGCGAGACAGAGCGACTGCTCCAGCCTTAATTAAAAAAAACCGCTCCGCGCTCTGAACAAATTCCGCCTGCTCCACTCCTCGCTCACGCTCCGCTCACATGCTCTGGAGCACGTTTGTTTTTACTGTAACCCAATACTGTAGGATCCAGGGTTTACCTCCCACAGGAGGGAGAGGAAGAATTTTGACACCGCAGCAGGAGGATGCTGTGGTGCAGATGGTGATCGCCAATAACAGTGTAAGGCGGAGAGAAATCCACGAGAACATTATTGCCGATAACAACATATTTGCAAAGATCAACACTGTTAGCACAACTGTTTGTCTCAAGTTGTTTTAAAAAGGTAGCGAGGGTTATTTCTATTGCAATGAATACGGTCAGAGTAATAGGCTGGATGAGCCCTATAAAGGGCTTACTTTTATTGTTGCAGGCTGTTGGTCCGTGGCACCTGAACACTTCTAAACCTGTGGATTCCCATCTGCTCTCCAGTCTGCAGCACTCCTGTTTGTAAGAACCTGTGTGATCATTAAACCATGTGGATTGTCTGCCGGTTTTTCCACTTTATCTTTCAAAGACGCTGTTTCTTCTAAAATCAGTTATGTGCCCCCTGGTCATATGTATAGTAATTCATTTGCGTGCTCCCACTTGAAGAAATTTCTTAAAGTCAGTCTAACAATTCTCCTTTGTCAGTGTGATGACTTCAGTGTGAGCCTTTTACCTGTAGAGCATTTTGGCTCTATTACACTAGACTTCTGCAGTGGCTCAACTTTCTACGTATTTGACTGTTTAGTAGTAATTTTGGGCACAGAATGTTCTCCTCTTCATACAGGACTGTGTAAAAGTCTTGAGCTGTCAAAGAGGATGATGTTCAAATGATCTTCATGTTGGTGTAGAACTATAAAATGATGTCTGTCAGAACATGGCAGCTCTGTCATTTCACAGCCTCTCCGACAGTCACCACAGTATCTGCAGTCCCACCCCATGCATACAGCTATTTTTTGACTTGACCACTATCACACCTCTTATGGCTAATTAGTACCTCTTTGACTTTTGTTAACTTATTAAATTAATGAGTAAAATGAGCTGGTGGTGAAGTTTACATAATACTGTACGTGGAACGGCTGAGGTGCCCCTGAGGAGATGTTTGGGAACTGAAGAGGTGTTTATCTCACCACCCAAAAAGGCATCAGTAGCGTTTTGGAGAACAGAAGAAATACTTGTGAGTTTAAATTGTGTTTCTTTTAATTTCCATCCATCCATTTTCCAAACCGCTTATCCTACTGAGTTTAATTTGCATATATTCTAATGTTAAATAGTCCTTTTTCTGATCAATTATGTAATTACTACTCGGACGAACAGCATTAAACATTTTCTTTGGCGGCCCAAGACTTTTGCTCAGTATTGTAGGTAAGAGTCTTTAGAAAAAGGACAGGAGGTACTGTGAGCTTTGAAGGACACGTTACCAGCTGTATCTGTGCAACGCGCTACAGCAAAAGATTGAAAGGGTCTGCTGAGCAGAGCGAGGAATCGAGGCAGCGGTGAATGAAACTGACGAGAGGCAGACTGACACAAGTGTTTCCTTATATTATTCCATAAAGGAACTGCACAACAAACAACAATAACATGATGACCATGAATGACAAGTTACACTAAGGATGGTAAGGCACACACACGGCGAGTAATTACACAATGGCTAAGAGATCCGAGGATCAGGCAAGAACCGAGGACAGCCACAGTTAAAGGCACAGGTGACAACCCAATACACAGCACAAACTACAAACAGGGGCTATATACAAGACATACACAGGGCTATACACACGCGCTCACTGGGACATGCAGATGCTGCCGGCACTACAGTATGATAGCGTATTGGAATTATACACAGTTCAGTACAGTATCGTAATTTGAAAAGCATTTGAAACAGCTGTACTGTACATTGTCAAAAAAATCTGTAAATAGCGACACTGTCTATTGTATTACCTTATATCCATGTAATACATATACAAATGTCAGATGTTAATCTGCCTGAGACATGAAGAAAAAGGGAAAAAATCGGTTATAATGGTCATCGGCTTATAGCGATCAATTTCACCCAGACAGATGTGATCACTGTATATAGATTCCACTGTATTACCAGCTATAAAGGCAAGAGGCATAGCGGAAACTCGCTGACTTCACTTGAGTGAGATGCCTGAATGGCTGTCATGCATGTATTAGCATGTATTATTCAGCTCCATTCATGTAAGTTTTGCAGAAGGCTTACTGAGCTTCCATTTTGAGCAAACTGTGCCAGTCATAAGCACAAGTCTGCCTGTTGCTCCAGTGGCCTAATGGAAGAGGCACTGGTCTTCTGAGCCAGGGACAGAGCTGGACTGGGCACCTGGGATACATAGGAAATTTACAGACGAGAGGAGGCCATTCGGCCTATCAAGCTCGTCTGGGCAGAACTTACCTAATAGCTCAGAGTTGTTAAAATCTTATCTACTGTAGCTCTGATTTAAAGAAACCCAGGGTTTTACCTTGGGCTACACTAGCAGGAAGACTTTACGCTGTGTAAAGAAGTGCTTTCACAAATACATTTTAAAATGTCCTGCCGCTAATTTCCCCCTATGGCCACAAGTTCTAATATATAAACTAATATTGAAATAGCCATTTGGCTGAACAGCATCCAGACCTGTTAGAATCCTATATACCTGAATCATGTCCCCCATTAGTCTTCTTTCCTAGAGGTTGAACAGATTCAGTTCAGCTAACCTCTCCTCATAAGACATTCCTCTAAGACCAGGAATCATTCTTGTAGCCCTACGTTGCACCCTTTCCAAGGCAGCAATGTCCTTTTTAAGGTATGGTGACCAAACCTGCACACAATATTCTAGGTGGGGTCTTACCAAGGAATTGTACAGTATAATTGTAGCATCACCTCCCTTAACTTAAACTACACACACCTAGAGATGTAACCTAACATCCTATTGGCCTTTTTAATTGCTTCCCCAAACTGACGAGAGTAGAACATGAAAGCATCAACATACGCACCGAGGTCATTCTCACAATCAGCTAACTTTATTTCAGTGGAACCCATAAAATATCTGTACTTTATATTTCTGCTCCTTTC
>NW_026042784.1:0-98675 GCF_023856365.1 Brienomyrus brachyistius
TCAAATCCTGGATGGTGTCGTAGATAGCAAAGAGGAGGAGGGGCACACCCTCATCCCAATCTTTCCGTGCATCTATACAGAAAGTGTGGCGCATGTTATTAAATGGTAAGTGCTGGATACTGAGTACCAAACTTCCAACTCACAAACCACTTGGGCAAATAGTTTTGATGTGAAGTTGGTACCTTGATCAGAGAGAATTTTATCACTATAATGTGGGATCTAAGACTGCGAATGGGGATAGCTTCTGGGAAACGAGTCAAAGTGCACATTAATGTAAATAGATAAATATTGCCCGAGTGAGTTTTTGGTAAAGGACCGACATAGTCTATAAGTACATGTTT
This sequence comes from Brienomyrus brachyistius, assembly GCF_023856365.1. Classification (NCBI taxonomy): domain Eukaryota; kingdom Metazoa; phylum Chordata; class Actinopteri; order Osteoglossiformes; family Mormyridae; genus Brienomyrus; species Brienomyrus brachyistius. The sequence continues at coordinate 342 of NW_026042784.1, forward strand.
GAAAGGTTCACCGATCACAGGTATGGGCCATAACAGAGCTGGAATAATTACCTGATTTGGTTTGTCCACTATTTGACAGGCATGACAGGACTTACAATACCTCTTTGTATCCGAGTTTACCCCAGGCCAGAAGAAATGACTTTAGGAGACTGGATAACGCCTTTTTAATTCCTAGATAACCCGAACATGGATGATCGTGGTCGAGGGACAACACATATGTCCAATATTTCCCAGGGACTACTACCTGATATACCGAAGACCAATCGAAAGGCATATTCGGAGGGGTCCACTTACACATAAGCACTTGATCACGTAGGAAGTAAGCAGTGGGGTGATTCTTGAAAACCGTCTCCTCGACAGAGGCGGCACGACAGGACTCCAAGGAGAGATTAGCTCCCTGAGCCTTAACCAAGGCTTCCTTCATAGAAGGAACTTCAGGGGAAACAATAACAGGGCGAGCAACAGGGGTGTCAAAATCACAAAATGACGGGGTGGCTGAAGGAGAGTCATACATAAATGTATAAGCTAGGTCTATGTCCGCAAATATATGCCTTTGGGCACGGGTGAACACACAGGCTGTAAACACGTTCTACAGAAACATCGTTTGAACATAACATTGGTTCGGAGATGACTTCAGGTAGAGGAACAACTCTTTCTCCAGCAATGTCATTCTCCAAAATAAATTATATTCCAGGAACAGGTAGGCGAGGCTGAACTGCCATATGGAAGAACCCAGAGAAATCTGGAGTAGTTAGGAACACATTATGCAAAGGGACCGCCGTCACACACAGGTCGATGCCCTGTACAAGCACATTTGTACCATAAGCTGACGTACCATCGAGAGGGGCAATTCCTTCCAATAGAAATGACTGGGCAGCACCCATATCTCGCAGGATAGTCACCGGATGTTGCATATCAGTCTCGCTAAGCGAAACAGATCCGGTGAAGGCAAAAGGTTTGAAAGCTGACTCCACCTCTTGGGTCAGGGGTGCAGCACTATTCCTACTAGCCACAACTTGGCTGGTCGGGCTGGGGGATTTGCTCAGCTTCCGAAAACTCTGTCGGTAAGACTCAGGTACACATTCATACTCCCTTAAAACTGTAGCTTTCACAATGCCAAAATCAAGGCTTTGTTCTAGTGTGAGAGCCGAACACAATTCCTGCGCTTTACCCACTAGCTCAGATTGCAGCAACAGTGACTAGAGATGTCAAGGCCAGTTAAAAGTCGTAGCGATCGATTCAGAAATAGAGAAGTAGGCATCCACCTCATTCTCACAAAACACAGGAACAAGACCGATATGACGACTGACATCAAAGGCCGAATTTCCAACTCCAATTTCCTGTGAGACTGGTAAACCTGAGGGAGAACGGAGGCTAGGTCGAGGAGTGTCTGGGGCACAAGCTCGGTCATGGGCGGACAGGCCTGAATGAAGGGTTATACCTGGTGAGTGTACCTTACACGGAAGGGGAACAGGGTTTTATTCACCCTTCACAATGCCACCTCCTTATCAGCCACTATTTCCACTGCCTGGACACGGAGTAGCTGAGCCTGGTACTCCTACCTTTTAATCTTCAGTTCCAGCTTCCTAAGCCAAATTGTCAGCAGCAGGTCCTCCCTGTCTGAGTGAGGATCCCTGAAATCCATGCGGATCACCAGCCCCAAATCGTCCGCTGCAGCCGACAATCGCACAGGAGTGAATGCAACACTCGGTGAGCCGCCCAACTCGGGCAGGATACCCTGCTGTATCAGCTCGTCCCATAGGACCTATCAAATGCAGCATGAATAAATAACCAGACAGGGATGCAAGAATCAGAGTTGAGGAGAAGCGTGAAATGGTCTGAACTGGGAGTGAATCCTTTGATATGAACACACTCACTAAAAGTAGCTTGATAGTAGCTCATAGAAAACAATACTTCACACAGAGGAAGCTGACTAGACTGCTCATATAGGCTATATAGAGAATACAACCAAATCAAAACTTTGGACACAGAGACTTGAGGTTGAAGAGTTCAACCTCACATCACACAATGGATAGACCATTTTGTCATGTCCTGCCCTGCCCACCATGTCTGCCTAATCCTCTTGTATCCTCCCTGATGTGTCTTTAACCTGCTGGAGTCAGCTCTGCTGCCCACGGGATGAAAAAGAAATTTCACCAAACTCTGCAAAGTTTTGTCATTGAAACATTTTAAAACACCCCCAGAAACTTGAATGGTAAACTTTTCAAATATATATTGGTAGAAACTAAATGTATTTTTAGAGCTTTGTAAGGAGAATAAAAAAAAAACTTCTTTTCAAGATGGCGCCACGAGAGTGGCAGCTAGTTACAGCAGCTCTGACCACCTTTTAACCTATCTTATCTATTTTCCTTGTTTTTTTCACCTTTTCTTTCAACTAATCACAAGTATGCTAGTCAAAGGCAACTTGTGAACTTACTTTTTTGTTTTTTAATCCTTTACGGACTGTTTTACCCGGTACACGGAGATTCTTCAAGCAGCGGCTTCATTGTTTACACCCGGGATCAGCTGTTAGCGCTTCGTAACCAGCCGATACACCCCAGGGAAAGACCAGAGATCCCCAGGGAGCTGCGGCGGAGGAGACGGGGCTGCAGAGCTGGAGTTAAATGTCGAGAGCGGAAGAGAAGGTACAAACCATCTGTACCCTCGATCATTATGGGGAATGTTAGATCTCTCCCTAATAAGATCGATGAGTTAACGGCGCTGACAAGACTTCAGAGAGAGTACCGGGAGGTGAGCATGATGTGCTATACAGAATCTTGGCTGACACACCTCACTCCAGACTCACACGTAACTGTACCGGGATTCCACCTGGTGAGAACGGACCGAGATGGAAAGGAGACCGGCAAGAAGAAAGGTGGGGGATTGTGATGTATGCGAACGAGAGATGGTGTAAACCGGGGCACATCAGTGTTAAGGAGCAATGCTGTACACGGGATGTGGAGCTATTGGCGGTCAGCATCAGACCATATTACCTGCCGCGGGAATTCACGCAAGTCATCGCGATAACTGTTTACATTCCGCCGACGGCAGATGCGGCAGCAGCATGTGAGACAATTCACACAGTGGTGTCCCAGCTACAGACATCACACCCCCAAGCCTTCTTTTTCATCTCTGGGGATTTTAATCATGTTTCCTTGTCCTCAACTCTCCCTACTTTCACCCAGTATGTGGACTGCTGCACCAGGGAACACAAAACACTGGACTTACTGTATGCAAATACTAAGGACGCTTACAGAGCATCAACCCTCCCCCCACTGGGTCGTTCAGATCACAGCCTGGTCCATTTGGTTCCCTCATACATACCTTTAGTATGCAAACGACCCCCCACTACAAGGTATGTGAGAGAATGGTCTGAAGAGGCGAGTCTGGCACTGAAAGACTGCTTCCAAACCACAGACTGGGAGGTGCTATGCAGCCCACACGGGGAGGACATTGACAGTCTGACGGCCTGCATAACAGATTATATCACCTTCTGCATGGATAACACTGTACCGACTAGGAAAGTACGGTGTTACTCCAACAACAAACCATGGCTGACTCCAGACCTGAGGACTCTGCTGGAGCAAAAAAGGAGGGCTTTCAGATCCGGAGATCGAGAGGAAATTAGGAGAGTCCAGAAGGAGCTAAGGAGAGAGATAAGGCGGGGAAAGAACAGATACAAGAGGAAGCTGGAGGAGCAGCTCCAGCAGAGCAACACAAGAGGGGTGTGGAAGGGACTTAATATCATCACCGGACGGAGCAAGGCGAGTGGAGGGGATCCGGAGTCTGGCGACCAGGATTGGGCTAATAGATTGAACCAGTTCTTTAACAGGTTTGACTCAGTAGCCCAACCCCCCCCTATCCACCAGAGCTCATCACACCTCCTTCACACCTCCCTGCAACCCCCCACAGTAGTCACAGCACCGGGGATACTGGCGGCACCCCATCTGCCCCCTTTGTCCCCCAACGGCCTTACTGCCCCTCCCCCCCATGCCGTTCAGCAGGAGTCACCCACCCACAACCTACACTGTGGCCTCTCCATCACAACTGACCAGGTGCGGAGTCAGCTGATGAAGATGAAAACCAGGAAGGCCGCAGGTCCAGATGGAATCAGCTCCAGACTGTTGAGGGACTGCGCAGGTCAACTGTGCCAGGTCATCACATACATCTTTAACCTCAGTCTCAGTCTGGAGAGGGTCCCCGTTCTGTGGAAGACGTCCTGCGTGGTACCGGTCCCAAAGACAACGCACCCCAAGGAGCTGAACCACTTCAGACCTGTTGCCCTGACTTCACACCTGATGAAGACCATGGAGAGGATTGTACTTCACCACCTTCGCCCGCTAGTCAGGAGGGATCTGGACCCGCTGCAATTTGCCTACCAGCCGAACATCGGGGTGGATGACGCTGTCATCTACCTGCTGCATCGGGCCTTCTCTCACCTAGAGACGGCTAGGAGCACTGTGAGAGTCATGTTCTTTGACTTCTCAAGTGCCTTCAATACAATCCGGCCCTCAGTGCTGAGGGGGAAGTTAGAGGGAGCGGGAGTGGACCATCAGTTGTCTGCGTGGATTACGGACTACCTCACCAGGAGACCCCAGTATGTGAGACTCCGGGACTGTGTGTCTGAGGTGGTAGTCTGTAGCACGGGGGCCCCACAAGGAACAGTACTCGCCCCTTTTCTCTTCACCCTATACACTGCGGACTTCAATTACAACACGGACACTTGCCATCTACAGAAGTTTTCAGACGACACTGCCATTGTTGGTCGGGTGTCAGAGGGGAACGAGCTGGAATACAGGGGGGTCATCGATCGCTTTGTCAGCTGGTGTGAACTGAACCATCTTCATATTAATGCCAGCAAGACGAAGGAACTGGTGATTGACTTCAGCAAGAAGTCTTCTCCTACTACACCGGTGAACATCCAGGGTCTGGACATTGAAACGGTGAAGGAGTACAAATTCCTGGGTGTTCACCTAAACAACAAACTGGACTGGTCTACAAACACTGAGGCAGTTTACAAAAAGGGTCTAAGTCGTCTTCACCTGCTTAGGCGGCTAAGATCCTTTGGGGTGAACAGGACTCTCTTAAGGTCCTTCTATGACACTGTGGTAGCATCTGCTATCTTTTATGCTGTGGTCTGCTGGTGTGGTGGAATTGCAGAGAGGAACAGGGGGAAATTGGACAAACTGGTGAAGAGGGCCAGCTCTGTCCTGGGCTGCCCACTGAAATCCATTGAGCAGGTTGGGGATGAGAGGATGCGGTCTAAGCTAACATCCATTATGGACAACACCTCCCACCCCCTGCATGAGACTGTACGAGCTCTGAGCAGCTCATTCAGCAATAGACTTCTACACCCACAGTGTAGGAAGGAGCGCTACCGCAGGTCATTCTTACCAGCGGCTGTCAGACATTATAACAGTTTAGCGTGAGTATTTTTTACTCATATATGTTTAACTGACATATCACATGCTGTAACCAGGATCATTCACACCCCACCCCACCCCCGCACTTGTGTACATATCTCTGTACATTTTGTACATATCTCTGTACATCTTTATTTATTTCCAAAACTTTTGTACATTTGTATTTATATCTTTGTGTATCTACCTGCTCCTATTGTGCTATATTACGTTTTTGTGCAAGAGCTCTGTAACACCTAAATTTCTCATTCGTGGGATAATAAAGGTTTATTCTATTCTATTCTATTCTATAGATTGTACTTGCTCCCTGAGTGGTGTGCTGATTAGTGCACCATGAGGGGAATCCATCGTTTTGCTGGGGACTTCAACGCTCATGTGGGCAACGACAGTGTGGCCTGAAGGGGAGGGTGATTGGGAGGAACGGACTCCCTGATCGGAACCTTGTTGGTGTTCAGTTGTTGGACTTCTGTGTAATGCATGGTTTTTCCATAACGGACACCATGTTCAAGCATAAGGGTGTCCATAAGTGGACATGGTATGAACATGCGCGGGGCTACAGGTCGATGATCGATTTTATAATCGTTTCATCTGAACTTAGGACTTCTGTATTGGACACTCAGGTGAAGAGAGGGGCAGAGCTGTCAACTGATCACCATCTGGTAGTGAGTTGGCTCAAGTTGTAGGGGAGGACAGTCAGACCTGGTAGGCCCAAGCATACAGAAAGAGTCTGCTGGGAACGTATGGCTCCTGTACGCCAGATCTTTAGCTCGCATCTCCGGCAGAACTCCAACTGGATGCTGGGGGAGGTTGGGAACATTGAGTCTGAATGGACACTGTTCTGCACCTCCATTGTGAAAGCAGCCATATGGAGCTGTGGCTAGCAGGGTTGTCGATGCCAGTCGTGGCGGAAACCTCGTACCCGATGCTGGATACCAGAGGTGAGGGGGACTGTCAAGCTGAAGAAGGCCTACTGGGAATTAATAGCCTGGGGGTCTCCGGAGGCAGCTGACAGGTTCTGGCAAACCATCCGGAATATCAGAAAGGGGAGGCAGCTCCTGGTTCCTACTGTTTACATTGGAGAGGGGGTGCTGTTGACCTCACCTGGGGACATCACCCACAGGTGGAAGGAATACTCTGAGGACCTCATGAACCCTGCCTCGGATACATCTATGAGCACTGCCTTTGAGACATCTGAGGACACGAGGCCCGAGGGGGCTGGAGTGGACTTGCCCATCACTGGGGCTGGGGTGGGCAGGGTGGTTGAAGAGCTCTGTGGTGGCCGGACCCCAGGGGTGGAAGAGATTTGCCCAGAGTTCCTAAAGGCTCTGGATGTTGTGGGGTTGTCATGGCTGACATGCCTTCTCAACAGCGCGTGGAGGTCAGAGACAGTGCCGCTGGATTAGCAGACCAGCATGGTGGTCCCCTTATTTAAGAATGGAAACCTGATTGTATGTTCCAACTATAAGGGTATTACACTTTTCAGTCTTCCTGGGAAAGCTTGGCAGGCCGAGGCATCACAGCAGCAGAGAAAAGATGAGATGAGATGATTTTACACACAGCTGCTCTTATATATAGCAGCAGCAACAACATTCTGACAAACATGGCAGGGAAACCTGGGGTAGTTACGCAATAGATGATAAAGCACACGCGGTTAAAATAAAACAATTCACATAAATCAACACAGTAAAGTTGGTTTTATGTTGTTTATGTTGGCTGGATATTTGCTTTTGCCATCTCTATACTTTAGAAACAACATGTGATGCCACCAGTCCCTTAGGAGAGTCCTCACGGAACCGGCAAACCAGCATTACAAGTACAGCCTTTTGCTAGGGACCGTCTACAAAGTGCATTCATTACAAATGAGGGAACCAAGCATCGATACTGGAGCACATCTGCTATGATTTTCTAACAGTCAAATCTGCTCATCAGAAGAAATCATAAAAACGATGCAATAATTTCACATATATAATATGTAATAAGATATAATTGCACTTTTTATTCATCAGAATTTAATCCATTGCATGTTATAAACCCTATAATTGTCTCTTTTTTACATTTCAAACTGATATTCTGATGGGTGGGTGAAGTAACAATGACATTACTTTAACAGTATGCAAACCATTACAGGTGTGTTGTGCATCTCATCAAAATGCATTGTGTAAGCCACTGACTTTGTGTCACTCCAAAATTATAACACTTTAGTAATCAAACCACCTGAGATTTCTGAATTTTTCAGTCACCTATGTGAAGCCAACCCCTATGTCTATAAGCTCCAGAGCTCAAAGTCTTGGCTAGAAACATTTTTAATGTGTTGATTTCCATTTTCTCAGCAGCTCTGAGAATAGGTTTTTGAAACGTGTATTTTTAAAGTTGATTTAAATAAAAATAGAAGAATGCCATACTGAATTGTCTCAGATTATTTGTTCTGAGTTTGTGTTGGATGAAAACATTTGCAGCACTTTGGGGTAAATGTTTTTTAGATAGGTGAAATACTTTAAAAGGCATTTCAGACTTGATATGAAAAATGGCTGAGAGGCCTTAGACTCCAGAGGGTTAACGAGCAATGCCTGGTGCTCATTTAGTCTTACCTCTCATTCCTGCCCCGTGTTAATCGCTCCCATCGCTCTGCAGTGTTCCGCAGGTCTGTCATTGATGTTGGTGGCTGCTTCAGTTAGTCTGTTTGAGACTCATTGCAGTCCTCTTTGTTTTATGCTTTTGTATTTATCCTTTATAAAGCCCCTTTTGTTTGGGACCTTGGCTGCTCCCACTTGCTCCATTTCTGCCCATATGACACATTTTGTGCTTGAGAGTTCAACAGCTAATGATGAAGTCACTGTGTGATATTACTTAGAATTCAGTTTATTTGGTGGTAAATCAATTACTGCAGGAAGGAAGAGTGAATTAACGTTGCATAACTGATGGTCTAGTGAGTGTGAAGTAATCACATGAAGTCCTGGTGGTTTCATCATTGGTTCATGTTGAGCAACAGGAATTCGTGTATTAAATAATGAGTAACTAGTTTTAGCATTACTTAAATAAGCAGTATTCATCTAGCTATCCAATTAGATATTGATACACATGGACATTTGCTTTGCAGGGACTGCCATGTTATTCAGTGTAAAAATAATCACCATCAGTCATTTTTATATGTCTGGGGTTGATCCTAATTAACTTCTCCCTGCTCACAAATCCAGTTTCTTCAGCTAGTGCAAGGCAGGTCATTCCAGTTCCTCAGTATGTCTTGTACTATGCATATCTCAATGCAGTCCTCATTTCCTCCAGCATCACTGGTCTGCCCAGTCATCCATTAACTATCGAACAAGAGACTGAAAGACGGGAGGCACTAAATACTCATTTACATGCGCATTTACTTGTAACTGCTTATCACTTCTCCCCAAAACAGTTGGTGCTTATTGTGCATCTACATTTGGTAGTGTCCATTCAAAGTTTTCTAAATATTGCGATCAGCATGTGCCTGAGTGTGTCGTTACTGGATTGTAATTGTCCGTTGACTATTGACATGACCTGCAATGTGTCTCTGACCACAGAGTATGTGATGGGGAGGCATCCATGTCCTTCTGGAGACTGCATTTTACGCTTTCCGGAAAGCCTGCTTGGACTGTGCTGCCCATCTAGAGGAGCAGCAGCAGTGGTCCAGAGCCTCAAGACTGAATTAGGAAATCTACTACGGCCTCAGACTGTGTCAGTGAAGGACTTGGAGATTCTGAGAGTGCTGCTGGACATTATCCCGGTGTTTTATAGTTCTGAAAGACTCTCGGTAAATGAAGGACATGGGACTTTTGTATCCTCAAGATGCCTTCTTTCTTCCAATAAAAATGCTTTTCATTGCTGCAGCGTCTGCCTGTGTCTGACAGAGGGAAGGGGGAAGTGTGCAAGCTGGCCTCTTTCTCTAATCACTGTGTCTGAAACTTTTCTTGAAGTGGATGAGCAGCTTCCCTCCAAAAAATTAAGCTGTCTGACATCCAGACTGAAATCAACAGTTTGCAGGTGGTACTGGCCGTTGGTTCGGGGTCATCCAGGCTAACTCTGAAGTATGCGGTAACGCCATACAATTTTTTAAATTGACATGTCTTTGCATAAAACTTCTGGAGGGGGGGGGGACCTTACCATACATCAAATTGACATTATGTCTCTGCATAAATAAGAAAAGTTACACATACAAGAAATCGGTGGAAAACTACACGTGTGTGTGCATGTGTATGTGAGCTGAAAATTGCTCTCCTGGTATACTTTTCCCTGCTCTTTCAGAATCTGGCAAGACTTGAAAATGTCATATTTGACCCTGGGATTTTATATTGAAGGAGTTGAGTCATATTTTCAGCATTTATAGTTCAGATATGCTTCTTTCAACTGGTATAACGGGTTTCATTCCCGTCACTAACTATCTACAGTCAACCATGACCCCGAAGTAGGGGGTCCTGTGGGGGATTTCTCACCTGCGACCATTTTCAGATGGCAATATGTCAAAGAATAAATGGTTATTTTAGAATGAATTTGCATCTGCTTACAGTATCTTCCTCAAATAACAAAACTATAGAAGAATATTGGATGTAGGTGTGGTGGTGACCCCACAGCAAGTGAACCAAAAACTGATGTTTGCAGGTCCATAATTTTGAAGTGCTTCCCCAGAGCTGAAAGAGCAGGGAAAACTATACCAGGAGAGCAATTTTCAGCTCTCTAGCATGCTTAGAAGCGAAGGTATGGTCTCCTGAAAACCCTTACAAATTATATGCATGATTCATAAGTGCAAAAAAGGGGCGTGGCACCCAACTTTGAAAGGGCCGTAACTTTGGACTGCATCAGAATTTTTCAATAAAACTTGGGGAATTTTCATTGTTCTCTATAAGGATCAACATATCAAGTTATCAAAATCAGGAATGATGCCCATGGAGCCCCTGCTTGATTTGGCATGGACTGACCCTCCTGTCAGGTGCCTGTCATGGTAATCACAGACTTACCTCTTCCAGCGACAAACTTCCTCGTCTTCCCTTCAATGCCCATACATACAAGAAAATCGCGCATAGGAGAAAATGGGGGGGGGGAAATTCAGCAGCGGTCTTCCTTGGATGTGGTAGCCGTTTCTCAGGCTCCCTGTCCAGAATTGAGCCCTGATTCCCCATGTACAGTGCATGTTTGTGTAATGTTGCTGCTATTTTCCCTGATGGCATTGCTTTGACCTCTGTGATGCTTTTTTTTTTGTTCATTTCTATAGAATGAAAGCACAGTTCTTTGAGCACAAGTTGTTTTGTGATTAAGCTAAAATAAAGGGAAATGCAGATCTGCTCAAGGTGTGACGTCTGGCTTTCGCAGCGTGTTGTGGGATGGGTAGCTGTCTGTGTACCACAGAGGTGTGAAACTGCCATCAAACAAAAGCCCTGGCAGCAACAGGAGGACAGAAACGACCTATAATGATCATAATATTTTGTTGCATTACTCATAATCATAATCAGTTATTTTAAAGGTTATTTTTCCCAGCACCTGGCCGTTGCTTAACAAAATGTTACTTTGCTGCAGTTTCCTCAACTGCTTTTTTATGACCCTGAGTAGGACTAAATTGTATGTGGCCCGATGTCTCTAGGAATATTATTGTACGTTTCCTACCTTCACCGGGCATAAACCGTTGGAAAGGCAAAGTGATTCAAAGATATTACAAGGCATTAAACACTACTAAAAAATGAGCATACCTGTGTTTTTATAGAAAGGTGTAACTTTATTGCACATTCATAAACATAAAACAGGGCAAACTGGGGTGCAGGGTTTCACAGGCAGGAGAGCTCCAACCCCTCTCCCCTGAATGATGTCCTCTGCACCCCATAATCAAAGTTCCTCCCCAACATTTATTTTTCTTGTTTTATTTTTATCATGTCCTGTCCCTCTGGTGTGCTGTACAACCTTGGCCGGAGGTTAGCTTTTTTTCCGGAAGTGGTTAACCAGCCGGCCAAAGGTCTGTATGCCTGGGTGACAGGCACACTCAGGGGAATGAGCATCCACACACATGTGGATGCCCTGGCTGTTCCTGAAAAAAAACATGTAGCCGGATTCTTCTTCCTTTGTGCTCTCATGAATCCGCTGGCCCTCAGTGGCTGTGACTACCGGCCCGTGGTGGTCACATACCACCTCACCAGCCTGGAACTGCCAGGTGGCGCAGACTCCCTTCCCCGCAATGTCCACCGCAAGTCCCTTCCACTTCTGCTTGTGGATGAGCTCCTGGATGTGGCTGGAATCAATGGCGGTGTCCACCGAACCCACTGGTCTCCAGTCCTTGAGGACGCTGGCTGCGCTTTGGAATGTTGCTTCTCCAGCCTTGGTTCCTGATCCAAGCGTCGACCCGGGACTCGGTGGGCTGCTGTCTGCCAAAGTGTACTGTCAAGAACAAAGCAAATTGTTGTTAGGAAGACTATGTAGATAGGATTGCTTATCAGTAAAGTGCTTTAAAAATTAGTGCTACAAACAATACTCACAGAGGACATGCTGGACACGCATCCTCATCTTCAGCCAGCACTCAGAGCTGTCGCTGAAACTGGCCCGACCTGTGTCCCTACAGTCTTGTCTGGGATGTCGCCATCCAGGGTCACGGGGTGGATTCGAAGGAGCTGATGGAATGCTGCCTGGACATCATCTGCTGGTTGGACGCCAGGGCAGCATCCCATGCGGCGCCATGGGCAGAACAGCTGGATCCTTCCTCTGTGGAGTCGGCGCTGGGATTAAAAAAAACACACAAAGTTTTACGGTTATTGTTCAGTGGTGAGGGCTTTGGTTTTGTGTCTTGATGTTGGTAAGTGTGTTGACAAACGGAAAACATGCCTACCTTGAGTCACCTGCCAGCTTCTTCAGCAGCTTATTGGCCAGCACCACATTCCATGACTTTTATCCGGTAGTGCTTGTCAGCCGTTGCAGTGGAATGCGTGAGGTAATCGGCTACCAAGGACGACTTCTGGTCACTCAAGTCCTTGGTGGCCGTCTCAAAGATGCGCCGGGCCGTTTGGCTGGTGACTGGATCCAGCTTGTATCTAAAATACAAAACGAATAAGATTTATTAATACATCTCGCACAACACATGACAACATGTATCTAGAACAAATTATAGGGGAATGAATCATGATTAGCTCACTTTTGGTGCAGCCGGTTCAGGTCTCCTCCCAGGTCATCAGTCGTCGTCCCGGTTCTCTTGGAGCTCAGAAGCTGTAGCCCTTCCCATGTGAAGATGTCAAACTACTGTTGACAGAGGAAGAGATTTAATTTCTGCTTTTGAAATAAATGACAATAAATCTTTTCAAGCTTGCTTACTGCCTCCTCCTCAGAGGACAATGCAAATGTGGCCACTCGCCGTGCCGACATCTTGTTCCTTCACCTCAATCACCGCATGGTCGGATTCGGTCCTGCTCCTGGACCTGCACAAGACAATGATGTCCCACTGATTAATAAGCGAATTGGCAAAAAGGAAAAGTGAAGACAAAAAGAATACAATACTTGCGGTCATGTGCTCCATCATGCCTGGTCGCTGTAGATGCTTCAGAATGACCGTGACCTCCAGGTAGTAGAGGACAAGAGAGATGTTGGGTGATACATTGGGCGGAGCTTAATTTGGTTCTGCTTCTGATGTCATAAGCGGGAGGGGGCGTATCCCTTATTCTGATTGGTCGAGGGGTTATGTCCATATATGGTATACATGCTTATGCCACGTGTTGCGCCATATGGTTTGGGAGGTAAGGGTTGCCATTAAACTTTAATAGAATAAAAATACATTAGATGTGTTTTAATTATAGTTTTTAAGGAATAATGAAACGTATAGCAGGATTAATGCAAGCTAAGATGCACGTCTAGCAGGGGGGGTCCGTCTGGCCATAGCCACGTGTTAGTAGGCACAAGCGCCACGGTGTATTTTTTGAAAGAAAAGCAGGCGGGATTTAAACAAGTACAAACATGCCCAAAAGAATCAGAAGAGCAAATGCTGAATTTAAACAAGCACAAGAGCGATATTATGTGGTACCTTGGGCGGAGCTTAATTTTGCTCCGCTTCTGACGTCATAAGTGGGAGGGGGGCGTATCCTTTATTCTGATTGGTCGATGGCTTATCTCTATACACCATACATGCTTATGCCACGTGTTGCCGATAGGGGGCCATTTGGATTGGGATATTGCCGTTAAACTTGTAATGTATTTTTATTCTATTAATGTATTTTATTGTGTTTTTTTAAATTACGTTTTTAAAGAATAATAAAACATCGAGCAGGATGATGGCAAGTTAGCGCATACACGTTAAGCGGGGGGTCCGTCCACCTCGTAGCCGCGTGTTGGTAAGCGCCACGGCGTATTTTAAGAAGAAAGCACCAAAAGAAGAAAAACTTTAGTGTTATTTTAAAATAAAAGCAGGGTGATTTTAAACAAACATGCCCGAAAGAAGCAGAAGAACAAATTTAAACAAGCGCAAGCGAAGTCAATAAACATACCGCACGTCGTTTTAAAAGAAGAGAGCACACGTTACATTTAACCACCACGAAAGACTTTAGTGATATTTACCAGGTTGGAGAAAGCATGTAAGCGGCAAAATTTTAGAAATATGACGAAACGAACCCGGAGCTCCGTCACATGCGGCTTGTCTGTTTGAACAACGCAGGGCGGAATGGCCGATCGCTAGTCCGGCGCATGCGCACCCACGCCAACACCCCTTTCAAAATGGCGACGACAGCGGAGCGCCTGTTATTTCAAATAAAACCTCTATAACCGTAATGTTTTTAAGGAATGAAGCACTTTTCTACCAATGTGAATAACAAAGTAAAGCGCTCTGAGCATTTTCGACAACAATAATCAAAGAACGCGGTTAATTCTTGTTTAAACGAGCGCATGCGCATAGATCCACACAGCATTTCCTTTATTGAGCCAGCTCGTTGCATCAAGCAACTGTCAAATGGTGAACAATTGTCAAATTGTTGCCGGTCTCATACAGACAGTGCCGACCATGAGTTTAACACCGGCGACGCTCCATAGCCGTGACTTAGTGCCGCTAAACCCAACATGGGCGCCCCGCAAACCGTGGAGGGTAACGCAAGCATGGAGCTCTGTGCAGCATATTCTCGCATAAAGAATGTATCTGTGTAAAACTCGAGAGAAAGTTTGAACAAAGTGAGATTGACGGGGAATCATTAGACCAGCCCCCTTTGTGGCAATAGCAACCAATAAGATGAGAGAAGGATGTACTTAACCATGGTGAAAAGCGTATTAATACCCACCACGCCTGTGAGCCAGCACTCAGAAGATGAGACACACCTCCCCAGCGAGCAACGTCGTGCAAACAGACAACTTCGACTATCCCGACGTCTCCTGAAGTGACCACACAGCCGGATCCGTCCTGTCAGCTGCCTCTGATAGACGAGCATACTTTTGGACTGCTGCTGAACAACGCTGAAATCGACCCTCAGCGGTCACCATCCTGGTCTCCACCGATACAGCCAGTGACTTTTGGGCTGCGACTTGACAACTCACCAGAGCCTTTTGACCTTCAGCAGGCCGCATCATGGGGTCCATAAGGCGACCCCGTGCCTTTCATCGTCACCACCCTTCGAGCCCACCGTGGGCGCAATGGCCGGCATTGATGGTTGAGGCTGCGGAGGTGACCCCGCATGTATTCTTGGGAGCACCACGGTCCCTGTCACCGACGCTCGAGGAGCTCTGTCAGAGTTTTTCTGCGCTGTCATTGTCTGAAGATGTTGTGGATGGGAGCATCACTGACTCGGCTATGAAAATTATCAAAGGGGCTCTTGCCTGCATTCTGGATCATGTGATCGAGGAGGACTTGGAGGACTGTGTAGGTTGCTCTGTGATGCATCCTAGCCAGCTTCGGCACACGTGCCTGTACGATCCCGAGCCATTTTACTTCTTTCACAATTTTGAAAAGTTGGTCAAAAAGCTGTATAGACCATGGTTTAAACATATCATCACAAAAGCGGTGTCGGTGTTCAATCCCCACCCCTCCCCCATGAAAGTACAGGGCGCTGTTGAAGCCGTTATGTTTGATCTTAAAGCTGAAATAAACATACGGGAGAAATTGCGCGAGTTGAAATGTGAAGTTGAAGGGGCAGATTACGAGGGGGCTATAGATGACGCATATAATGAATTCTGTATTTTGCACGCATACAAACCACCCCAGGCTGCTGTGTAAACGCTGAACTATGTGATCGAAATGTTTCTGACAATTTTTGCATGCATTCTAAATAAAGAGTTGACTCAAAAACCACTGTGCCATTATTGCTAGAGGTACATGATGGATGACAAGCACTTGAAGCGTGTCTATTGTACACCATCAAACCCTGGGTCTTTTGGAGGCCCCGACAGATTATACTGATCTCTGATAGATGAAGAAGGTGTGTGTAATATAAATAAGAAAAGTTGCTACATGGCTATCTGGTGAAGATGCATACACATTACATAAACCGATCAGGTTTAACTTTAAAAGGAACAGAGTCTTTGTGACTAATATCGATTCTCAATGGCAAGCTGACTTGGGGGACATGTCGGCTTACGCGGAACAGAATGACGATTTTAAACACATGTTAACGTGTATAGACATTCTATCAAAATACGCATGGGTACAATGTCTTAAAAGCAAGATGGGGGCAGAGGTAAAGAAAGTGTTTGAAAACATTCTCTCTGAAGGCAGGACCCCTAAAAGGCTACAAACCGATCACGGGACAGAGATTTTTTTATTTTTTTTTAACGCGTCGTTTCATAAGCTTACCGAGAAACATGGAATAATACATTTCGCCACTGGTAACGATGTCAAGGCGTCTGTAGTGGAAAGGTTTAGCGACACATTCGTGTCTTTTAATGTGTAGTTATTTTACAGCTTATAATTCAAGAAGGTATGTAGACATTGTACAAGATCTAGCGATCGCTTACAATAATAAAATGACCATTAAAATGAAGCCGGTTGAGGTTAATGCACAGAATGCGGCCCAAGTCTTCAACAACGTTTATGGTTTGATGCCGAGTATATCTAAAAAGCATCGTCATAAGTTTAAAAATGGTGATGTGGTCAGGGTGTCTAAAGCACGTGGAAAATTCACCAAAGGATATGAGCAAACATTTACGGATGAGTATTTTACCATAGCCGAACATCTACCTAGAGCACCACCGGTGTATAGGTTAAAAGATTATGACGACGATATCATAGAGGGGACATTTTACGCCGAAGAGCTACAAAAGATCAGACTAGGCAAAGACAAAAACTTCAAAGTTGAGAAAATTGTTGCGGAAAAAACGCTGGGTGGTCAAAATGTTTGTAGTGAAATGGCAGGGATGTCCAGACAAATTTAACAGCTGGGTTGCTGCTAAACAAGTAGTTGACGTATAAGTGCGACGGCCCGTGTTTGTAGCGTTCAGTTCCATCAAAAACAGCCATGGAGGAAAGCGGCTTTTATGTCACGCTCCCAAGCAATGCGTCTATGGATGTTTTCCCGCACAATACCATATCGAGCTACACGACAAAACTAGCCAAGCCGATTTGAACTGAATGGTAAATGGGAAGTAGGATTAGCCGAAATCCATTACCCACGTACATGGGATACACTGGTAGAAGAAGACACCTTGTTTTACGTGACAGGATGGATGTCGTTACCGTCGACCTACAGTACAAGCTAAAGGCGGGATATTAGAGATATTGAAAACCTAATCAGTGAGACGAATGAGGTTCTAGGAATGTCAAAACTAAAATTTGACTATAGCGTGATAAACAAAGTGTATATGGTCGGACCCCCGCACGTTGCCTTTAAAGCGAAAGGTAATCTTGCACGGATGCTGGGGTTTGTGCCTGATGTATTTCAGAAGATTGGCGATAGACCAGCGGCACCGTACCCCGCCGACATAAGCGCCGGTTTTTACACAATTTACATGTATTCAGACATTGTCGAGCATCAAAGAGTGGGTGACAGCTACGTGCCTCTTTTACGGGGTGTACATATAGCTGGGGAACACAACTCGATGGTCACAATGTCTTATGACAGGATTCATTATGTGTCGCTCTGCAAGAATCACATTGATATAGTCATTGAGTTAGTCTCAGCAGAACAAGACGATACCCTTCCGATACGGGAAAACGATAGTAAAACTGCATTTCAGGCCGGTTAAGCAGTACTACCCCCAATGTACAGCGCCGATGGCTTTTCAGATCCACATAGATATGTGGAATACTACAGAAACCAGGCGGGAAACGGGCTACCCGGATACAATGGGGCCCCCGTTATGTACGGCGGTGGTCTGGGGGGGCTTTTTCGAGGCCTCCTCAGAATGGCTGTGCCATTTCTTAAAAGGACTTTCAATATGGCGAAGCCGCATTTAAAATCGGCCGCCCAAAATATCGTTAAAGACGTAGTAACAGGAGCCATGACGGGTCAATTGACAGCACAGCCGCAAGAGGGCTCGGGGCTCATGGTGCTTGCTCGCGGCAAGCGGCATAGACCCCCTGGGGATCGAATTACCTCCGCTAAAAAACGCAAAGCAATACCCAAGAGAGGCACAGTAGTCAAAAAGAAGCGCGAGAAGAAGGTGGCCAAAAAAGCACAGAGAAGAAGCTACATTTTCTAAAACTATGGCCCTCATTCACAACATGTCGGAAGAGTGTATGAAATCAGAATTGGACATTTTTGCATTACCGTACACGCAAGCAAGCATTGATAAGAATATATACGTGGAAGTGCCACCACTCTCAGCCTTAACTGATAATGGCCCCCTGGAGTTTTTTATCGCCGGTAATGGGGAAGATTACCTAGATCTCAACAACACGCTACTGCATCTCCGGTGTCGGATCACAAGAGCTAACGGTACAAACATTGACGCAGGGGCAAATGTGGGAGTCATAAATTACCCGATCGCCTCGATTTTCTCACAAGTGGACGTATCCCTGGGTGACCGGCTAGTGAGCCAATCTAGCAACACTTACCCTTACAGAGCGATGATAGTGCCTGCTTAATTATAGCGTTGGTACGCTCTCCAGACAGTTTACCTGCGGGTTGTTTTTCAAAGACAGCAGTACAGGAATGAATGAGACAGACCCGCAAGGCCTTAACGCGGGGCTAGAGAAAAGAGCCGCATTTTCGGCAAGGAGCAGCGTTTTCGATTTGATGGGCCCAATACACTCTGACATATTTTTTCAGGAGCGGCTAATGCTAAATGGGGTCGACGTCAAAATTAAAATGGTCCGAAACAAAGATGAGTTTTGCCTCATGAGCGGTGATGCAGCTGAGCAGTACTCGCTCAAAATAGTATCGGCATCCCTCTTTGTTAAAAAAGTTTCTGTATCGACGGCTGTCAAACTGGGGCACGCGAGCGCATTGCTGACAGCCAACGCGAAATACCCGATCGAGAGAGTATGTATGAGAACTTTTAGTGTGGCCGCGGGTAGCCGTGTCTGCGCTCAAGAAAATTTGTTTCTAGGTCAGCTGCCTAAAACCGTAGTTATCGGGCTTGTAGATAATATGGGTTTTATGGGCGCGTACGATCGAAACCCCTTCAATTTTCAACATTACGACGCTGAATTTGTAGTGCTTTACGTAGATGGCCAGCAGTATCCCTCTAAACCCTTTCAACCAGATTTTATCCGAGGAAACGTGGCCCGTGAATATTAGTTTGATTTTGGCTACGGGGAGACATTTGAAAAACGAGCCTTTCGCTGTTGACAGAAACGAGTATATAAATGGTTACACTTTGTACGCCTTTACATCCCTCGTCGGGTGACAAGTTAATCATCTCTCCATGGTTAAAAGCGGAAATATGCGCCTGGAGATGAGGTTCCGCCAGCCGCTGGCCAGGACTGCGACATTGATAGTTTACGCATCATTCGACAATATAATCGAGATTAACCAAAGGAGAAATGTATTGTACGATTACTACTAGTCATGAACACCTTGGAGCTATCCAACATCCTTGGCAGAAACCGCTGGACTGCTAGACATTTTTATGGGGTGTTGGCTTGTGACGAGCTGGAGGATGTAAAACTTGAAAAATTACCCGCAATCTTCATCGTCAACACACATCCGAGTTGGGCACCCGGTGAGCACTGGCTGGCGCTTTTCATCGGTACTGACAGCACCGCAGAGTTTTTCGACTCCTACGGAAATCCTCCGGATCACCCCAGCTTTCCGAGGGTCATAAACGCTTTTATGACAAAGCACTGTGACCGTCTCGTTTGCAACGCGAAGCAGCTTCAAAGCGATCTCAGTGTGACGTGTGGACAACATTGCATTTTTTATTTAATTAACCGCTGTAGAGGCTTTTCTTTTTGCAAAATTATATCGTTTTATAGCAATGATTTAAAAAAGAACGATGCTATGGTTTCTCATTTTGTTTCTAAATTTAAATATATCAATCGTGTGAAAAATATGTTTACCAAAATGCAGATGGTGAGATGTTGTAAGGCTTTGAAAAAGATTGTGCATGACAAATAAAAAACACAAAGACAAAATATCACGTTTGAGTGTTTTAATTAAGTACAAAAGCATTTTAAAATACAAGCCAGTCGGGTCTTAAGAATTTCCGTGGGGTTCGCGGTGACCGACCATCTCGGGGTGTCCCGTCACGCCGCTCCTCGGTGCGGGGCTTGTTCTTGATCGACTCTATGAGACGTCCGACATCTTGGTTAGGTATGAGGGTGCAAGGCATGTTGAGTCTAGCCAGGCCTTGTAGAAATTCTCCCCACCCCACAGGCCTTTTCCCCTCGTTCACGTTATGCGGGTTGGTAATGTTTTTAAGCAAATCGAGCATGTGGGATCCAGTGGTAGTTGTACCATTGAAAACACACTCCCCGCGCGGATTCCACGCAGTGACGGCAGAGTTTTCATGCATTTTACCCATTATATATTCAGCCTTTTTCTTGTTACGCGAAGCAACATTTTTAATGACTTCGTCCATAATGGAATCCCCAGTAACGGTGGCACGTGCCGCCACAGCATTATCTATCATGGACTCTTCAGGAGGAAGTGTTAAAGATAAGGGCTCATTATCACCTTGCCTGGCCAAAGTCAAATATCTCTGTAGCACCTCTGTGTACAAGCGGACCTTTTCGTGGTCAGCAACATCCGTTCTTGATAAAATGTTGCGTATTGCAATGTCCAATTCGCTTTCGGCAGTCTGTCTTATCGTGTCTTTAGGAGATGTGGCATTATGCAGTTTTTCAAGCTGTGCCTTAGGGACCAGATACATTTTCCTAGCGTGTTCCATTTACTTAGCTCCGTTGAAAAAGACTGGTGAGAAACGGTATGGCGACACTTAGCAGGGGTAGAATGAATCCCCCACCGGTCTGTATAATAGCCTTCTTTTTTTTAAACGATGCCCGTTTGTTTGCCAATAGTTTAATGCCGCTCTTTTGCTTTTTTAGTTGTACAATCTGGGCTTTGGTTAACGGGATCTTGCCGCACAGCACGTTCAAAGCTATTTCACAAAGAGTGTTCAGCAAACCCGGAGATGCCGTCTTTAAAATTTTCTTTCTCTGTCTGGCGTTACTGTCAAATAAAGCTTTCAGGTCACTCCAATTTCTTTTTATACGCTCCGACATTATTATTTTTTCTTGAGCACGTAAGCAGCCGGCCACTCGGGTGGAAGCATTCCTGTTCTGAGCCTACAGTCATCGGGTGTCACGGCTTTTAAATCCACCAACAGATATCCGTAAGGGACTTTTGTAGCGTCTTCGAAAGCTTCGAGAAAAAAATTTGAATGCCGCGGGTACATCTGCCTTGCCAATACACTCGTCTGTAATTTTTCTCGGGGGTTTTTAAATAATACAATATAATTAGCGTTGAGATTGATGGTCCGGCTCTTCTTACCTTGGAAGCAAAGATTCTGCACCAGATATATGATGCTTAGATTTCTGTGATGCGTGTACTTGGTAAAAGCTTTTTCCACCTCGCCGTTATCGCTGGCTTTTTCCATAAGGTCGTCAATGATGATCAAATTAATTTTATTTGATGGTAAAAGTTCGTCGTCACACAGAGACTCTGGGATTCCTTCCACAAATTTTATATTTTTTATTTTGC
The DNA here is from genome assembly GCF_023856365.1 of Brienomyrus brachyistius. NCBI lineage: Eukaryota > Metazoa > Chordata > Actinopteri > Osteoglossiformes > Mormyridae > Brienomyrus > Brienomyrus brachyistius. Next base: position 21,805 of record NW_026042784.1, read on the forward strand.
ACAACAAATCATCATACAATGGTTGCCAGCAAGAATAGCACCATACGACGTTTTCAGGCACTCTGGACAATGTACAATCCACATTCTCAAGCAGTCTTTTAATGAAATAAGACTTGCCACAGTTGCTCGGTCCCGATATAATGCACGAGAATGGGTGCTGAAGTCTATTGTCGAACCCGTCACTAGAATCCATAAGGCAGTGTGGAATAGTCAGGCAGTAGCTGCCGCTTGGTGTACACAACCATGAAACACTTGTTGACTGTCTTAGTTTTCAAAAGGAAACCCCTTTTATCCCTCAAGATTTGCTGCGTAGATGTCGAGGGGGGTCACGTGGGTTATTCACAAAATCGTGAACTAACTCTGTGAGGGATGCGATGTTGACAACTTTCGAATTGGTGTTGTGCAGCGTTATTCCCTTAACTTTCAAGTTTGTTTTACTTTTTGCGGTTCTGTACCCATAAGTTTTGGGACCCCCTGAAACAAATTCCACAATGTGGTCATCTGGGTCCAACTCGCTTGTCAGCTCACCAAGAAAGTCACCCAAAGGTGGCATCCAGTCCCCCGGCTTGCTGACAAAAATGACAGAGTCTGTATCATGGTACAGCGTACGCCGCCCCAAGCGGTCCATGAGGTTGTACAGCTCGAGCCTAGCATACGCGGTAGTGAACGCCGCAATAAACGTGTTGACGTGCCGCGGCGTGTTAGGGAGCACCTTTATGTTCCGCCATTGGACCATTGCCACATTGTCATTCAAAAAGGAAAAGTGAGACACATTGACCAGCTTTGAAAAAATGAACATGAGAAACTCATCGGGGTCTTTGATGAGCGTCGTACTTGACTGATTTATCCTCTGACCAAATTTTCCCCAAAGACTGTTTAAAAACAATTTGGAAATTTGGCGTTTCACTTTGTTCACCCCGATATTTTCGGGGTTCAAGCGGATGCCCTCCTTCTCAAAGTAGGTCTGAATGTATCTCTCTTTATCCTCAGCACTCTTTACCCAAGAGGGATAGCCCGAAGCCTCCTGTTTTCCCTTTAAATGGGTGTTAATATAGTCAGCAAAGAGTGTGTCTGTCCTGTCGGGGAAATGCCAGACCTCGTAAATCTTGGCAATTTTGTAGCCCTTTTCAACAGCCTTGTTGATTTCGATACTGCACCACGTACCGCTCAGAGCTCTCTGCTCATCTGAATGATTACAGATCCCCTGCGTCTCAGTTTCACAGCATGTTCTGCAAAGTGTGAACATGAGTTTACCACCGGACCTGTAAGGCAGAACCGATAGGTAAAGACCTCTCGGTGGGTAAACCTTGGCTTTGATCAACCCAAAATAGTTTTCCACACTGTCAAAATCGCGGTAAATGACAACGGGGTGTCCTACCGGGTACTCCTTAAACTTGTTGACAGAGGGGTAAAGGCTCGTGAAGTCGTAATAATCTATACGCTCGTCGCCCTCTGCTTTGTAGTGCAATTGCAGGGCGTTAGTTCTGCCGCCAAACAGAGCGTCCCAAGGATCGATGTGCTCTGGAAAGTCAAATTCCCTCAAGAATGCCTGTACATTAGCGTTTTCAGCCTTCAGTTTGTCCCACTGGTGTTCCCAAATAACATGTACATTGAGGTTGTACGTGTGTTTAAGGGCAAATATCTTATCCTGAAACTGCTGATGCATGTCCCCAAAACGCAGTTTTGTTACAGGATTCAGTGTGTTAGAATCAAAGCATTCTGGGCACCCGTGAAAAAAATTCGTACGCCGTACGAACCCCGTCGATTTCGGCATAGCCGTCGAGGTAGTAGGGACCCATTTTCACCTCCCCTCTACAGAGCGCGTGCTGAATCTCTAGTTTTTCGCTATGTGCTATGTATTCCAGCCACTGAATAGATGGCGTGGAGTATGCCTTTTGTCGCTTGATGTAATTATCTGGAGTGGTTAGCGCGACTGTATTTTCAGGCAAAAAACTCATGCAAAATTGTTTCATGCACACAGAGGCTATGGTGACACATTGAAAAGGGTCTAGATTACAGCTGTTTATAATCTCACCCCTGAACCTGAGACAGCCCTCTCTCAAGATGACAACATCATTTTTACAGTACTCTGCCATTTCTTTTCTAAAGTCAAACACCTCGCTCGCAACAGTACCGTACCACTCCATAAACTCTCTCTTTTCCTTCTCCATCATGGTTTGCACCCCGTATGCCTCTGGTGGCGGGTAGGGACCGACGTAATTTTGATTTTCTACGGTGTTCCAAAAATGTGGGAAATAGCCTTTCTTTTCGCTCTCAAAACCCAAAGCGGCGGGGAATGCGCTCAGCTTCATGGGCAGAAAGCAGAGGGAGTCAATGTATCTTTGGCTAAAGTCCTCGTCTGACACACAGAGCAGTTTGCTGCCCTGTGTGATAATGTGGGGTGTGATGCCATTTTCAACTAAATATTTCATGAGCAGGTAACTATCATAGCCTTTAGAGTTGTGCGCTATAAATGTGTATCCCTTGTATTTACGGTTGCGGTACTTTTTGAAAAATTCCGCCACACGACCATCCCCCTTAGCGGTCCAACAATTGCCCTCAAAGTCAATGCAGCAGATGTAATTAGCAATGTGCGTTCCCTCATCTTGTCTACATTCAAAGTCGTAAAATACATAGCGGTCTGTCAAGGCCTCAGTCTTTACTGGCTCGATAAAACACTGATGCTCACAATCAGGTGTCAAGTCCTCTTTACAAAAAGCGCATCTGGTATTTGGTTTACATTTATGACCCTTTCGATTATTTTTAGTGACGGGGTACCGTCGGTTACACTTGTCACAATACTTGACAGTGTCGCATGAGCTGCGTACACTGCCCCCGCCTAGTTGCTGTTTTGACATTTTATGCTGCTCGAAGCAATACCGCGAACGACAAAGACCCACAATCCTCACAATGTATGTACTGTCTGCGGTGCTTATGGCATTCGGGACTGAGACATACATTGCAGTAATACTCACATTTGTGATCTGATTTAACACTGAATGAGGCATAACAGTAATCACAGACGTATGATTCCCCAAAAAACGCACTCAAGCTTTTTATACCGAAATAATGCTGATCTTGAAGGTAGAGAAAGATTGTTTTATTACGAGGTTCGGGGTTCGTCTGAAATTTCTTAAAAATGTCAGACTTGTCACAGCGGTACCACACCACGATTTTGACCCCTAACATTCGCTCAAACTCTGCTATGCTTGAGAATGAGACCATGTCGGCATCAGTTAGACCGACTGATTCCTGCAAACGTTTAGCTTCTATCTCAGCAATCTCATGGGACATGTCAGGGTTTAAGAGGCGGACTACACAGTAAGCAAAGCACAGATTATTGCCAGAGTTTTCAGAAACAATAAGACACCTGAGCTTCTTTTGCAAAATGTCCGACTTTAACAGCTTTGTTAATTTCTGTCGATTGCCTGCCCCACCATTTCGATTATGAATAATCTGCACAACCAGCTCCAGCGTTTCATCGCTAAAAACCTCGGTATTACTCTGTGTAAGGTCGTCAACCATCGATAGCAGATCATTTAGATCGATCTCGCCTCGAACATGCATGGCTGTGTTATAATTCACTGAATCACCCTGCAGTTCCACCTGTATGATATCCCCAGGCCCCGCTAAAGCGTTCACTCTGTCCACGAAATTTTGGAATGTCTGTATAACAGCCCTGTAGACATCTATGTCATCATGCTCAATCCCCTCAAAATGAAAGCGTTGCCTTATTTCGGTGTTGTTAAACTGTGGTCTACGTATTACATTAACAACCCCATCAGCGGCACCCCCACCATGTTGTTGTTCCACATTATCAACGTCCATAATTTCAGGGTCCACCGCCGCTCCATCTTCATCATCATTTAAATCATTTAAGAAGTTTTGTAAAATGGGGTCAAATTCACCCGGTTGCTCACCATTCAGTTCAGCAATCATCTGATGCAGTTCAGCGTACATGGCCGATCCGTCATCAGCGTCAAGCATTTGCACATCGGTGTCCGGTCCGCTGTCATCCGCGTGGTCGTCAGCCATTTCCACATTCATAGACACATGAGCATTCGGTAACCACCCGTCTACATTGTCTATAGCGTCACCCATATTAACATAGTCCATAGCCTCAACAGCTTCATGAGCACCATTCTCATTTAAAACATTTATTAAGGCAAGCATGTAGGGGTTAATTTCAGCCGGTGGTCCGTCATTCAGTTCATCAATCAGCCGAAGCAGATCGGGGTTCAGCGGCGTTTCACCATCGTCGTCATCATTTATATGCATGCTTCTACCCCCGTCAAAACTCCAATGCCGCCAGTTTTCTGCCATGTCTGTGCTTATTCTTTATATCTGATCAGACAAATCCGCCAAAAAATCACACATTTGATCCTGAAAAAGGAAAAAAGCTACCTTGAGCCCCTTCAGCCTCTCGGCCCGGGATACAGCGCCGTCCAGGGCGCTCGCAACCGGCCACTGCCAAGGTGTTAATTGGTCAATATCCCAATCTTGCGTCCTCTGCAGGGGTCCCGATAAGGCCCGGGATGTGGTCGCTGGATCACCGCTTGCTGGGCCCCCTTGGTCCGGTGTCACGACCCCTGTAGTAGGAGTACCCGGCGGCGTAGATTCCAACTGTTCTTCAGGTTCGCTCTGTGCGCCGTCGGTTGAGGTTTCGGCCGTCGCTAGACCCGCTTCAATTTTTTCAGCCTCAGCGATCAACAATTCATCATCGGCAGTGTCTTGGGGGGAGAAGGACAAAATCAGTCTTTAAGCATTTCATACAGAAAAATCCACGATGCAGGTATTGTTCCACGTACCGTTAAAACTATCCGTTCTTTTCCGCTTATGTTGTCCGTGGACATTCCCTTCCCGATTATCTCTGAAAATAACCGTCGGCGTGCTTAACAGGTCGGCGTCCTTATCTGCGACAGTGAACATAAACTTTCAGTCTTTCCACAATTTTAAAAACAGTAAATCCATTGATTTGCTTATCATTGATATTAACTTACCGCTATTCCAATCCTCTACTTCACGGGGCTTACTCGGGCTTGACACCGTGGAAAATTCTTGGTCAAAAGTAATCGCAAATGTTTTCACAATAGTGACAATTCAAACAATTTTAAAGTATGGACGAAAGAAATTTAACATACCTCCAGTTTGTCATTTCCATCTTTGTCGTAGTGAGCTGATCATCGATAGCGTTTCAAGTTCTTCTGTATTTTTGGTCGACAACGTCGCCCTTAATATAGGGGAAACTTTTTTTTTTTTTTTTTTTTTTTTGGGGGGAGGGGTTGGGGCTGGACCGCCCCCTTCCTCGCTGTGGGGGCCACATGCTGTGGACACAGGGTGGCGCTAGCGACCCGTCTTTACCGCCGTTCGAGTTATTACCAGTTTTAAAATGCGCTTTTGCACCCCTATTAAATAATCGCGTACGTCTACTTTAGCCACATTGAAATAATTTTATTCATTAATTTATTACGGGGTAGTTTGTCGAGTGCTTTAGTCCTCAACTTATTTATTTTTATACTTAAATATTATAATTTGTGGTAATGATCGGTTTTTACACCTTGTTTAGTGTTGCGGCTGTTTGTCGAGTGCTTTAGTCCTTAAACTTTTATATATTTTATACGTAAGCATGTGTAATTAATGGTTTTTTATTCTTTGTTTAACACATTAGTGATACGGCTGTTTGTGGAACCAGTCGGATACCCTGTTGTTTAATTCCACCTCATTGCATAAATGGCATATCACACCCATACAAATTTAAAATAACGCTATAACGAAAGAATTTGTTGCTGCCTAAATTTCAGCCGTTCCTACACAACATCCTGCTGTTCTGATGAGCTAACCCCTGCCTAACGGCATTGCCAAGTATTGCCTGTCGACCCGAAAAAAAAGGTAGTTGCATTGCAAAGGTAGATGCATGAATTCTTGGTCCAGCGACAATTGTTCGCCATTTGACAGTTGCTTGACGCAAGGAGCTGGCTCAATAAAGGAAATGCTGTGTGGATCTACGCGCATGCGCTCGCTTAAACAAGAATTAACCGCGTTATACTTTGATTATTGCTGTCGAAAATGCACAGACCGCTTTACTTTATTATTCACATTGGCAGAAAAGTGCTTCATTCCTTAAAAACATTACGGTTATAGGGGTTTTATTTGCTAAAACAGGCGCTCCGCCGGCGTCGCCATTTTGAAAGGGAGGCGGCGTGGGTGCGCATGCGCCAAACGCCGGACTAGCGATCGGCCATTCCGCCCCGCGTTGTTCAAACAGAGTAGTCGCATGTGTCGGAGCTCCGGTATCGTTTCGTCCTATTTCTTCTAAAAGTTTGCCGCTTACATGCTTTCTCCAACCTGGTAAATATAACTAAAGTCTTTTGTGTTGGTTAAATGTAATGAGCGATCGCTTCTTTTAAAACGCCGGCTGTATGTTTATTGGTTTCGCTTGCGCTTGTTTAAATTTGCTCTTCTGCTGCTACTTTCGGGCATGTCTGCTTAAAATAACCCTGCTTTTTCTTTTAAAATAACCCTAAAGTTTTCCTTCTTTAAAACATTTTGGTGCTTTCTTCTTTTAAAATACGCCGCGGCGCTTACTAACAACACAGGGCCAGACGGACGCCCCCGCTGAACGTGTATGCGCTAGCTTGCCATTATCCTGCTCTATGTTTTATTATTCCTTAAAAACGTAATCAAAAAAGCACATTAATAAAATACATGTAATGTATTTTTATTCTATTAAAGCTTAATCTCCCAAACCCCCCTATCGGCAACACGTGGCATAAGCATGTATTAATACCATATATGGGCATAAACTCTCGACCAATCAAAATCAAGGATACGCCACTTCCTCTTATGACGTCAGAAGCGGAGAATTAAGCTCCGCCCAATGTACCACATAACAATATATTGTATCCCAATGCATCAGTGAAACCAAGCCAACCACAATGGAAGCGCATCAGCCACCTCCCGCCTCTGCTGCTCCTTCCTTTACTGCTTCTGAAACTGCATGTCCCACCCCCCCTCCCCCAGTCGCCAACCTCCACTCCTCACTTTCTTTATGTTCCTCTGACCCTGGCTCCTCAGTGGCACCACCACCCCCACCCCCACCCAAAGAAAGCAGAAAAAGGACACAGGGAAGTGTCCTCACTGCGGCCAAATCCTTAATAGAAGGAACCTACGGATGCATCTGCGAAGACGTCACACTCCCATCCAAATGGACATTACAGGAACCACCTCCGCACTCAGTGTATCGATCACACAAATGGAGTGTTTGCAGTGGCAAAGTTTTTTTATAACACCCAGCACACCAGTACATGTCATTAAAAGGACATGGGGGTCCTGACCAAAAAACAATGTGTGAGATGGCAGAGTTTGCAGAGAGATCGAACCTTCGTCCATTTGAGTGCCACCACATTCAGTCCCTCTCGTACTGTCCTCCGGCCAAAATGGACTCTCCATCACTTACAGAGGATGTTTTGCAGGTCATGGTACAAGACAAGCGGCTTGGGGAAGACAAAAAGGAAAGGTGTTTGGTCAGAGAGAAGCAGATGAGCCCCTCTGTCCTGTCTGGTGACTGTGTGTGGATCCCCCTACAAAAGCACATTTCTGTATATGAGTCAACTATCTCCTATTACTGTGCCTTTGTTTCCTCATCTGCACACAGACTACACACGACTGAACCACATTTCTTAGGATATCCGAAGATGGCGGCGCGTGCACATGCAGCGGCTCAGCACTCCGTAAAGCGCTTCCCGTTCTTAGGCATTTTATGGTGTTTGTGGAGACGTGGCTCGGTTCGACAATCCCGGAGGAGGCTATCCAGCTACCCGGACGCACTATACACGCGCCAACAGGGCGATCGACTCCGGTAAGAGCAGAGGAGGTGGACTGTGTGTGTACACAAATAACAGCTGGTGCACAGACGCTAAAATCACTGACACTCATTGCTCCCTGGACTTGGAGTATTGGATTGTAAAGTGTTGCCCCTTTTACCTACCAAGGGAATACTCGGTTGTTATGATCGCTGCTGTTAATACCCCCCCTCAAGCTAACACTGCTATAGCTCTGTGCTACTTGCTAACTCCTATTAGAAAGCAACAGAGTGCCCATCCGCCAGGGGTGTGTATAATAGCAGGTGATTTTAACCAAAGCGAATCTGAAGACTGTGCTCCCAAAATTGTACCAGCATGTTCAGTGTCCTACAAGAGGAGCTGACACTGCAGACCATGTGTACAGTAATATCAAGCAGGGTTTTACAGTATCAGCTTTCCCTCATTTGGGCCAGTCTGACCACATCTCCCTGTATGTAACTCCAGCATATAGACCACTCATTAACATGGTGAAACCAGCTCCTAGAGTAAGACGAGGGTGGCCAGAGGGAGCATCTGAACAGCTGCAGGATTGTTTTGACCACACTGACTGGTCCATATTCGAAGATGCTAACATCGACACCTACACCTCCACTGATCTTTACTATATAAAATACTGCATGGACATTGTCACCAGCACAAAACAAATTTGTATCTTTCCCAGCAACAAGCCATGGATGACCAAAGATGTTTGTCTTCTGCTAAAGAGGCGTAACATGGCCTTTAGGTCGGGTGACGCACAACAATACAGCATTGCCAGGTCGGAGCTGAGGAGGGACGTCAGAGACGCAAAGGCGACCTATAGAAGGCGGATTGAGAGCCACTTCGGCAGCTCCGATCCCAGACGTGGATGGCAAGGGATACGGCACATCACAGACCAAAACAGCAGTATCAACTTATCTACCGGCAACAGTGTTCCTTTGGCCGAAGAGCTCGATCACTTCTTCGGCCGCCATGACTGTTAAAAAGACTGTTACGGCCCCAGCAGCAGCCATCAACAGGCAGGAGCTCATCCTGCAGAGTACTGATGTAGAACGGACACTTCGCAGTGTCAACATACGGAAAGCAGCTGGTCCTGATGGCGTCCCAGGGCGGGTGCTAAGAGACTGTGCCTGGGAGCTGGCTGGGGTTTTCACAAACATCTTTAATACATTAAAAACCTCTACAATAGTGCCATTATCAAAACAGACCATAATAACAAACCTCAATGACTACAGGCCAGTGGCATTAACACCTATTATTATGAAGTGCCTGGAAAGACTGGTTCTGAAACATATAAAGGCTGCTCTCCCACCAACACTGGACCCTCATCAATACGCATACAGTACCAATAGATTAACAGACGACACCATTTCTACTGCTCTTCATACTGTTATGGTCCACCTGGAACAACCAGGGACATATGCAAGGTTGCTATTTGTGGACTATAGCTCCGCATTTAACACTATCCTTCCAAACAGACTGTTCCATAAAATGGCATCCACCATAACATCTGCTTTTGGATACAGGATTTCCTAACCAACCGACCACAGTCTGTCAAGATGGGTCCCCACCACTCCTCCTCCCTGTCTCTCAGTTCTTGTACTCCCTGTATACATATGATTGCAATCCAACCCACAATACTAATGTCATCATGAAATGTGCCGATGACACAGCTGTGGTGGGCCTGATTAGCAGTGGAGATGAGACAGCATACAGGGAGGAGATTGGCAGACTGGTGTACAGCTAACAACTGGATGTTAAATACCAAGAAAACAAAGGAACTCATCATTGGTTTTAGAAGGAAAAGGGTGGATCACCAGCCTCTGGTGATAAATGGGGAAGTTGTGGAGAGGGTGTCAACATTCAAGTTCCTGGGCACACACATATCGGATGACCTCACCTGGACAAATAACAGAATTTGCTTGATCAGGAAGGTGCAGCAAAGACTGTACTTCCTGAGAGTTCTCAGGAGAATCAACCTGCCACAACCTGCCACAACATCAGAGTGTCCTGACCTATGGTGTCTTGGTGTGGTACAGCAGTAGCTCTGCAGCTGACAAAAATGCCCTGCAGAGAGTAATCAGAGCTGCTGAGAAAATAACCAACACACACCTACCTACCCTGGAATATATCTTCAACCCCTGGTTCCTCCGCAAAACATCAAATATCATAAAGGACTCATCCCACCCTGCTCATAATCTCTTCCAACGTTTGCCGTCAGGCAGACAGACGATACAGGACAATAAAAACACACACCACAAGACTTTTGAACAGTTTTCACACAGAGGCCATCACCACCCTGAATGACGCTATGAAGTCGCTAAAACATTGATTGTGGAATGACATGTATCCTTATTTTATGCCAGTTACTACTTTGTTTTGACAATACATGGCTGGTACTTTAAAATTACTCTGTGTGTGATTAATTTCTTTTAATTTAATTTAGGCTTATTTATTAGTTTTCTTATTTATTTATTTGTTTATTTTAAGATAAGATTTTCTGTATTTTCTTTATGTGGGTGTGATGCAGGGGAGGCATGGTGGTGCAGTGGTTAGCACTGTTGCCTCACACCTCTGGGACCCGGGTTCAAGTCTCCGCCTGGGTTACATGTGTGGAGTTTGCATGTTCTCCGCATGTCGTCGTGGGGTTTCCTCCAGGTACTCTGGTTTCCCTCCACAGTCCAAAAACGTGTTGGGGATAATTTGGCTTGCTAAATTGCCCGTAGGAGTGCATGCGTGAGTGAATAGTGTGTGTAAGTGTGCCCTGCGATGGGCTGGATGTAGCACACTTTCATGTTTCTGTGAAAAGTGATTCCAAAGTGAATCTTTACTCACTAAAACAATTTCACCGCATTGTTGTTCTTGCTCTACAATATTGTCATCTATACGTTTCATAAGAATAGTACACTTGTATGATCCATCAGTTTCCTTTATGAAATACTTAACAAATACCATCTCAGCCAATTTGTGTAACGGTCTTGATAATTGTACAGATGAATTCTGGGTAGATTTGGGCACGCCTCAGAGTCGTAGTGTGAGCGGTATGGGAGCGAAATTGGAGCGAGACAGAGCGACTGCTCCAGCCTTAATTAAAAAAACCGCTCCGCGCTCTGAACAAATTCCGCCTGCTCCACTCCTCGCTCACGCTCCGCTCACATGCTCTGGAGCACGTTTGTTTTTACTGTAACCCAATACTGTAGGATCCAGGGTTTACCTCCCACAGGAGGGAGAGGAAGAATTTTGACACCGCAGCAGGAGGATGCTGTGGTGCAGATGGTGATCGCCAATAACAGTGTAAGGCGGAGAGAAATCCACGAGAACATTATTGCCGATAACAACATATTTGCAAAGATCAACACTGTTAGCACAACTGTTTGTCTCAAGTTGTTTTAAAAAGGTAGCGAGGGTTATTTCTATTGCAATGAATACGGTCAGAGTAATAGGCTGGATGAGCCCTATAAAGGGCTTACTTTTATTGTTGCAGGCTGTTGGTCCGTGGCACCTGAACACTTCTAAACCTGTGGATTCCCATCTGCTCTCCAGTCTGCAGCACTCCTGTTTGTAAGAACCTGTGTGATCATTAAACCATGTGGATTGTCTGCCGGTTTTTCCACTTTATCTTTCAATGACGCTGTTTCTTCTAAAATCAGTTATGTGCCCCCTGGTCATATGTATAGTAATTCATTTGCGTGCTCCCACTTGAAGAAATTTCTTAAAGTCAGTCTAACAATTCTCCTTTGTCAGTGTGATGACTTCAGTGTGAGCCTTTTACCTGTAGAGCATTTTGGCTCTATTACACTAGACTTCTGCAGTGGCTCAACTTTCTACGTATTTGACTGTTTAGTAGTAATTTTGGGCACAGAATGTTCTCCTCTTCATACAGGACTGTGTAAAAGTCTTGAGCTGTCAAAGAGGATGATGTTCAAATGATCTTCATGTTGGTGTAGAACTATAAACATGTATAACATGGCAGCTCTGTCATTTCACAGCCTCTCCGACAGTCACCACAGTATCTGCAGTCCCACCCCATGCATACAGCTATTTTTTGACTTGACCACTATCACACCTCTTATGGCTAATTAGTACCTCTTTGACTTTTGTTAACTTATTAAATTAATGAGTAAAATGAGCTGGTGGTGAAGTTTACATAATACTGTACGTGGAACGGCTGAGGTGCCCCTGAGGAGATGTTTGGGAACTGAAGAGGTGTTTATCTCACCACCCAAAAAAGGCATCAGTAGCGTTTTGGAGAACAGAAGAAATACTTGTGAGTTTAAATTGTGTTTCTTTTAATTTCCATCCATCCATTTTCCAAACCGCTTATCCTACTGAGTTTAATTTGCATATATTCTAATGTTAAATAGTCCTTTTTCTGATCAATTATGTAATTACTACTCGGACGAACAGCATTAAACATTTTCTTTGGCGGCCCAAGACTTTTGCTCAGTATTGTAGGTAAGAGTCTTTAGAAAAAGGACAGGAGGTACTGTGAGCTTTGAAGGACACGTTACCAGCTGTATCTGTGCAACGCGCTACAGCAAAAGATTGAAAGGGTCTGCTGAGCAGAGCGAGGAATCGAGGCAGCGGTGAATGAAACTGACGAGAGGCAGACTGACACAAGTGTTTCCTTATATTATTCCATAAAGGAACTGCACAACAAACAACAATAACATGATGACCATGAATGACAAGTTACACTAAGGATGGTAAGGCACACACACGGCGAGTAATTACACAATGGCTAAGAGATCCGAGGATCAGGCAAGAACCGAGGACAGCCACAGTTAAAGGCACAGGTGACAACCCAATACACAGCACAAACTACAAACAGGGGCTATATACAAGACATACACAGGGCTATACACACGCGCTCACTGGGACATGCAGATGCTGCCGGCACTACAGTATGATAGCGTATTGGAATTATACACAGTTCAGTACAGTATCGTAATTTGAAAAGCATTTGAAACAGCTGTACTGTACATTGTCAAAAAAATCTGTAAATAGCGACACTGTCTATTGTATTACCTTATATCCATGTAATACATATACAAATGTCAGATGTTAATCTGCCTGAGACATGAAGAAAAAGGGAAAAAATCGGTTATAATGGTCATCGGCTTATAGCGATCAATTTCACCCAGACAGATGTGATCACTGTATATAGATTCCACTGTATTACCAGCTATAAAGGCAAGAGGCATAGCGGAAACTCGCTGACTTCACTTGAGTGAGATGCCTGAATGGCTGTCATGCTCTCCTTAGCATGTATTATTCAGCTCCATTCATGTAAGTTTTGCAGAAGGCTTACTGAGCTTCCATTTTGAGCAAACTGTGCCAGTCATAAGCACAAGTCTGCCTGTTGCTCCAGTGGCCTAATGGAAGAGGCACTGGTCTTCTGAGCCAGGGACAGAGCTGGACTGGGCACCTGGGATACATAGGAAATTTACAGACGAGAGGAGGCCATTCGGCCTATCAAGCTCGTCTGGGCAGAACTTACCTAATAGCTCAGAGTTGTTAAAATCTTATCTACTGTAGCTCTGATTTAAAGAAACCCAGGGTTTTACCTTGGGCTACACTAGCAGGAAGGACTATTCCATACTCCAACTACACGCTGTGTAAAGAAGTGCTTTCACAAATACATTTTAAAATGTCCTGCCGCTAATTTCCCCCTATGGCCACAAGTTCTAATATATAAACTAATATTGAAATAGCCATTTGGCTGAACAGCATCCAGACCTGTTAGAATCCTATATACCTGAATCATGTCCCCCATTAGTCTTCTTTCCTAGAGGTTGAACAGATTCAGTTCAGCTAACCTCTCCTCATAAGACATTCCTCTAAGACCAGGAATCATTCTTGTAGCCCTACGTTGCACCCTTTCCAAGGCAGCAATGTCCTTTTTAAGGTATGGTGACCAAACCTGCACACAATATTCTAGGTGGGGTCTTTACCAAGGAATTGTACAGTATAATTGTAGCATCACCTCCCTTAACTTAAACTACACACACCTAGAGATGTAACCTAACATCCTATTGGCCTTTTTAATTGCTTCCCCAAACTGACGAGAGTAGAACATGAAAGCATCAACATACGCACCGAGGTCATTCTCACAATCAGCTAACTTTATTTCAGTGGAACCCATAAAATATCTGTACTTTATATTTCTGCTCCTTTCATGGATAACCTTACATTTATCTACTTTAAATTTCATCTGCCAGGTATCAGCCCAGTTGCTAATTAAATCCTATTGTAGCCTCTCCGCTGCTAGATCAGTATCTGCTACATCACGTACCTTGGTGTCATCAGCAAATTTAACCATTTTACTGTATGTATTGACGTCACTATCATTGGCGCAAATTAGGAACAATAGTGGTCCTAAAATTGAACCCTATGGTATCCCACAATGAACGCAGGCCCACTGTGACATTGTGCCTCTAATAACTACCCACTGCTTCCTGTCTGTAAACCAGTTTTTGATCCAGGCTGATACAGTTTGTAAAAACCCTGTAGCTTTGACCTTAAGGACTTCTGGAAATCTAATAATTCAATGAATCTACATGGTGGTGAGTTATTTGTGTTCTCTACTGTGAACACCCATGTACAATAATCATTAAATTCATTTACTATATTAATTTCATTTTCAATTATAAAGCCCTTACTATCCTGTAGATTAGTGATTTCAGCTTTTAGAGCTTTTTTGGAGATAAAACATTGGAAGAAACTTTTAATGTCATACTTGTCATTCATTTTTTAACTCAACCTGTAGACTCCTGCCTTATTTTGAAATCATTAGTTATCTTCCATTTGTGGAAGAGAGCCCTTCTCCCCCGGACTTTATTCTTAATTTCCTTAGTAAACCACCTTGGTTGTAGTTTCCTAGATTTAGTTCTGCTGGTAACAGGTATGAAGTCCTCTTGTCCTTTTAAAAAATTCCCATGCCTCTTCAACCGTTTTGCTATTTAACTTGTTCACAGTTTCTAGTTTCAGTCTCATACCATTAAAGTTTGCCTTCCTCACAATATATTTTTTTCTTTTGGATTTTACTCTTCTGACACGAAAATTAGCCTGAAATTTAACCATGTTATGATCACTACTGTCCAGTGGTTCTAAAACCTCTAATTTTTCAATCCTATCCTGGTTATTAGAAAAAAGAAGATCAAGAATGGCTTCTCCCCTGGTAGGGGTATTAAACTGAGTAAAAAAACAATCCTGTACCACTTCCACCATCTCCAGTTCATTTACAGAAGAGCCAGAGACCACCACATCATTTTTATTACTCATAATCCTGATGTCGTCATACAACATTCTGCTTTCCCTCTGCAGCTACATTAGGTGTCTATAACAAACACTGACAATTAGGCCATTTGAGTTTTTAGCATTTATTTTAGCATCTGTCATTTCCGTACTGGGCATCTTCCCAGGGCTACGGGGACCTTCAGAATTCATTATGCCCCCCCCCCCCCCATTATGTACTGGGGATCCCAAAGTGGAGGGGTGGGTTTGGGTCCCATCTAGGATGACTCCTTCTCTTTATCATATTGATTGTTGCGATGAACCAAGGCAGTAGAAAGTGTAACAGGAAGCTTCATCACCATACCAGGTCTGAGGCTTAGAACGGCCATGTCCTCTGCTGGGTCTCACTTTGTCTATGGCCAACAGCTTTTACCTGCTTGTCATGGTTAAATCAGGCATCGCTTGAGGAAGGCTCATGCTGCACCTCACAGGGGCTTTATAACCTAGGGGTCTCTGAAAAGAAGCACTAAGTACCATTATGTGTGTCCAGAGCCCCTTAATTTTACTCATTAATTTGCTAGTGGACACACTAAGAAAACACTCACCCAGCCCCGACTGTGCAGCAGAGTGGCGCAGAGGAAGTGTGCTGGGCCCATAACCCAGAGGTCGATGGATTGAAACCATTCTCTGCTATGTTGTCTCTCTTTTCTTATGCCAAGTTTAAGTGCTTCACAGCAAATTGCTGATCTTTCCTTCATTAAGGCTCTTATCCCCAGTGTTCAGAGGTTTTCAAAGGGAGGTGTTTTGCCCCCCTTTCCTCAGCTCTTCTTTGAAATTCTGCTTCTAAGGTCAGCATCCCAGACACCTTTTCACTGATGCTGATGACACTGATAGAGATGGTGAAACATGGCACCAAGATAGAAGAATGAGTGAAGCACCAAGTACTCTAAAGTGTGTTATGATACCCTTTGCTATTTAAAGTAGAAACACTGAGGAAAGACTCAGCTGGTCATTGTTCTACTACCTGCAAGCCGATCATTAGTGCATCTCCAGCCAACCGCCTCTGCTGTTTTACAAAATTCACAGCTAATCAGCTCAAAAATTTGTCAGACTTTTTCATTTTCTGTTGGCATTTATACCCCTGACCGCTAGATGGCAGTGATGTAATCTATCTTCAGCCATCTGACTCATCCACTCCAACGTAAACAGAGTCAAAAACCAAAATGGCAATGCATGCAGGCACAGCGGCCTGGAGCTTTTCAATGCTACGCTTTTGTTGTGTAATATCTGACAATGTGCTACTGGTTTCTTTGCTTCTAGCACCAGAATTTTTTCTTTATTTTTATTCTTTTTTATTTTTGGTCTATGTATCTTTAGCTTTTATATGTATTTTATCTGTATTTATACTCTGTAAGTGTTAGTCTGTAGTTTTATGCTTACTATGGCGTCTACAGGCTTGCTCCAAATTACATCTCATTGTATTTTCACAGTGACAATAAAAGCATCTCACCTTATCCAAGGTTGGAGGTTGGATAAGGGCGCACCGCTAAAGTTTAGCTTTAGCAAACCTAGCTGTTGTGTTCACTGACTTATTACAACCTTAGAACACTAGGTGGCAGTGTCGAAAGGCAGACACTGTAGAGACGAGAAAGGAAGAAGTGTGATGAGTAGAGTGAGACGAATACGAACATCCGTACTGCTGTGCTACCTTGATGTTTTTGATGTAATGCTTGTTAAGTAAATAGCATTTCGTTTAACAGCATTTGTATATTCTCTGGCCTGGTTATTCGAGTGCTACACTACATTTCTGGCGACGAGTTTTGTGTTTTCACCTCTTCTTTTTTTTGCTGACTCACCATGGCTGGAAACGTGCCTGCACCTCCGATGTTTTTGCCGTGCCCGGGAGAGCCCCCGATACCTTTCGACATGTGGATGCGGATTTTCAAGAACTACCTACTGGTAATTAATGCAACGGGAAATGCTTGGCCTGAAGCGCGCAGGAGAGCTACGCTACTCCACTGTCTCGGAGCCGAGGGACAACGGACTTTCTACTCGCTACCAGATACAGGTGACTCCTTTGACTCTGCTGTCACTGCTTTAGAGAAACATTATACACCTAAAGTAAACGTTGTTGTGGGAACGACATACCCTCAGACAGCGAAAACAAGCACCTCACGAGACTATTATACAGTATGCGGCCGTATTGCGTGATCTCGCTTCAAAATGTGGATTTGATGATAAAACCGATGAGATGATCCGTGATCAGCTGATTGAACATGTGAATAAGAGAGAGGCTCCTGCTCGAATCGGATCTGACACTGGACAAAACCTTAACACTCGCATCACAAGTAGAATCTGCTGTTCAACAAGCAAAAACAATAGCAGGAAAGGACAGTGTCTCAGTGCAAGCTGTACAACCTCGTTCACAATTCACTAAAAAGAAATACACACAGCACATTCATCCTAATAAGCCATTCAATGCCTCCACTACATCTTCCCGCAGCTGTTTCAGGTGTGGTTCTAACACACATCTGGCTAATTCTTCTCAGTGTCCTGCAGCCAAAGCAACTTGCAAGTCTTGCCATAAAGTTGGACATTTTCTCGTGTTTGTCGCTCATCCAAGACAAGTGATGTACGTGAGATTCAGCTACCTAAACTGACTGTGCTATACTTAAACAACACTTGCCATGCACCACATACACTTACATGCAAAATCAATATCAGTACTCCTGCTTCTCTTACCAAAGAGCATGAAATGGTTGTTGACACAGGTATCAGGAGTATCTATTTTGCCACACCCACATCTATGTTCAGTATTTCAATGACACACCACTACTTCCACCTGTTAGTCAGCTAGTGACTTACACAAGGAAGAGAATCCTGTGCTTGGTTGCCTACAAGTCAAAGTGAGTAGAGGAGTTCTCACTGCCCCAGTTACATTTTACGTGGTGAAGAAGGGCACTTCTCTTTTAGGAAGAGATCTCATGAAAGCCTTAAGCATCTGCATTGAAGGTAACACTACCCTCCCTCCCGTGTTTACCACAAACTCTGCATCTGCTCCCTGTATCCCTACTGCTAGTGCTGTTAGCTGGTGTGACTGTTTCAACCGCTTCCTGCATCCCTACTACTCCAGACATTGGTTGTGCACAAAACTTTGTGCATAAGGTGAAAATTGACCCCACTGTTAAACCAGTACGCCAGAAATTACGACGCCTGCCTTTTGCTGTAAGAGCTTCTGTCTCAGCTGAACTTGACCGCTTGCTGAAAGCTGGTGTGATTGAGAAAATTGATGCATCACCTTGGGTTTCGCCTATTGTAGTTACAGGACGGAAAACTGGTGGAATACGAATGTGCACAGATCTCCGTGAACCAAACAAGGCTGTGGTCACAGATTGCTACCCTCTACCTCATGTGGATGAACTGCTTGCAAATTTACAAGGTGCAAAGCTGTTTTCTACAATCGATCTGGCTAATGCATACTACCAGTTGCCTCTTCATGAAGATAGCAGAGACGCTTACAGCATTCATCACACATGATGGTCTGTTCCGATTCTGCAGAATTCCTTATGGCCTCACATCAGCCCCCTCAGCCTTCCAGAAAATGATGGCTGACATTCTCAACGGTCTTCCAGGTGTTCAAAATTATTTGGATGACCTTATTGTCTATGGCAATGACCATGACCAGAACCTCAACGCTGTCCTCCAAAAGCTGAAGGAGGCTGGATTGGTTCTCAATGAGAACAAATGTCACTTCAGGAAAACCTCCCTACGCTTCCTAGGTCATGTCATTACTGTAGATGGCATTCTTCCTGACCAAGAACACATTAATGCTGTCCTGAAAGCCCCTCCTCCATCTGACGCTGTTGCCCTGAGATCGTTTCTGGGCCTAGTGTCCTGGTATTCAAAGTTTCTGCCTAACTTTGCGACGGTTGTGGCTCCTATGCGTGCCTGTGTCAGTGAGAAAAGACACATTTACATGGTCTCCTGCAGCACAAAGCAGCTTTGAGGAAGTTAAGCAACTTCTTGTGGACAGTCCTGCGCTTGCTCTTTTTAACCCTTCTCTACGACCGGTTAATTTCCACAGATGCAAGTGACTATGGACTTGGAGCTGTCTTTGCACAAGTACAACCTGATGGCACAGAGAAGCCTGTGGCTTTCGCTTCCCGCACACTGACTGAAACGGAGAGGAAATACTCGACTGTTGAAAAAGAAGCACTTGCTTGTGTGTGGGCTACAGAAAAATGGAGAACATACCTGTGGGGACGTCGTTTTACTCTCCGCACAGATCACCAGGCATTGACAACACTGCTCAGCACAAAGGGAATCGGTCGGGCTGGTATGCGGGTTGCCCGCTGGTCTGCACGCCTGCTATGTTTTGACTATGATGTTGTCTATCGACCAGGCTCCCAGAACTATACGGCTGATTGTCTCTCGCGCCTTCCCCTGCCTGCGCCTCCTGACTCTATTTCAGATTCAGAACCCGAGATGGTGGCACATAGTTTCTGCTGTCCTAAGCTCCCTTCCAGTGGCTGACTTCAACTCTGCTTGTTCTTCTTGTCCTGAACTGTCAGCCCTGCGCTCACAACTTGAAAGTGGTTGGCCTCCATCGGTTAAATCAGTAAGTGGTGTAACTAGCCCTATACTATAAGATCAGAGATGAGCTCTCCGTCAAGGATAACTACATCCTCAGAGGCTCAAGACTCATCGTGCCACTCTCCTTACGACACGCACTGATCATGCTTGCACATGAGAGTCATCAAGGAATCGTCCGCACCAAAGCAACGTCCTGCTGCGACCTCTACTGGTGGCCAAAGATGGACTCACAAGTTCAGTCTTGCATTGCTTCATGTATACTCTGCCAGGTTAATGATAAAACAGCTTCTATTCACCCTGCTCCTTTGCAACCAGTCCCGCTGCCTGATGGACCATGGAAGAAACTTGGCCTTGATATTGTTGGACCCTTTAACACTGCAGTTTCTGCTTGAAAACAGGCGGTATTCAGGGCTAACGGGGGGTTTATTTGGGACGACAGGACCAGGAAACATTCACCCACGCCGAATCCACAATGACAGACAAAGGGAACAGGTCAGACCAGGACTTAAATACAACGAGACTAAGCAAAGAAATCAGACAACGCTGGAAAACGATCAGGGAAGCACACGTGGGAATTCAGGGGGCGTGGCACACATGAGGAGCCGACGAGCAGGGCATGACACATACATACATACAAACGCACACCCACTGCCACCCCAGTCTTGTCTCTTAACGCACACGCGTAGGCCTTTTTGGAAAAAACATCAATCACCGCAAGCAGACCCATCATTGTACGTCGCCAGCCCTTGCATGTCGCATAAATCGGCCTGCCACTGACACATGGTTGTCAGTACAAACACTCTGTTCCTGGGGAAATTCTTTTTAACCGGTTTATGTGAATTTGTACATTTGTACATCTTACTTTGAAAAACTTTCATGTTACATTTTAAAACATTTGTACATCTTTCTTTGAAAAACTTTCATGTCACATTTTAAAACATTTGTACATCTTACTTTTAAAAACTTTCATGTTACATTTTAAAACATCTGTACATCTCACTTTGAAAAACTTTCATGTTACGTCTTACAAATATTTGTGTAACTAAAAACTATGGTCAAGTTATATTACCATTCTTTAAAGTTTTTAATGTGTATTTGCAGCATGGTGCTAAATGCAGCTTACTGGTTGCCATTAAATGTAATTAAATAATCATGTACACCTTCTTAAAATAACAAGACTATATCCTAAATTCTTACACCCCTGCCTGATTCCACAGTTCCTACCCCACACTTATGTGTCCCCCATCCCACCCTTCCATGACTTGTGAGATAAGGAAAGCACACTTCTGCCTGCCTGGGTCGGTCATTTCTAGCCACTATTTAGGTTCTTCCTCAAATCGTGTTGCCTAAATGACTTATATCCCACTCATATTAATTTAAAATTTCGCTATAACAAAAACAATCCTTATACATTTTAATAAAAAACGTGAACTATATATGTTTGTTTTTTTGATTGAGCAAACTCTTTTGTGTTTTTGTGTGCGTGTCCAATACAACTGTAGTTTGTATCAACTTTTTTTTTTTTTAGTTTGACCTCCAGGGGTGTGTGTGTTTGTCCGCATGCGCGTGAATAAACATTTACTGAAAAACGTATTTATTCAAATAACTAAGACTTTATTCTGTCAAAGTTTTTAAAAATGTGCTTAATAGTACCTAACCGGGGTGCTCCCCCAGAGACAGTTGCTAGTCCATTTATTCTTTTAAAGACTACTGATTCCAATTTGGTGCCATATGCTTTTATCTTGTAGTCTCATTCTCTCAGAGTTTCTCTCAGACTCGCGCAGCACGGCTCTCAGCTCTCCGGCATCGCTCTCTCCGAGTCCTTTGCGGATTATCCAAAGCCGTGGGGACCTTACCACAGTACCGCACCAGACACAGCGTACGCTCACGCTCCATCAGGTAACCCACCCCGCTCAGCCCCGGCGGCGGCGCCCGACAAAAACCCCGACACTCGTAAGCACTCTCCTCAATATAAAATTATAATTTTTAAAATAAATAATAATGAATAATTAAATAAATTAAAATAATAATAAATAAATAAATCCCTCTCCCGTGACGTCACATCGTACCACCACAACCAAGCCCCGCCCACAAGTGAACTTTTGACCCGTGACCTTTGACCCAACCTGTCAATTTGATGGAAGCGGTATCCTCTATCTCTCTCTAGGGACATTTTTCACACAGTCAACAATGACAAGATGCAAACAGCGTGGGCTGCAGTGAACATAAAATAGATGGAGATACAGCTGGTCAGCACGCTCTCTATGGTGCCTCCGTAGAAGGTGCTGAGGATGGGAGAGGAAAGCTCTCTTCATCCGGCGCAGGAAGTGCAAACGCTGCTGAGCCCGTTTAACCGGTGATGTTGTTTGGTGACCAGTCCAGACTGTCAGTTATCTGCACCCCCAGGAATCTGACGCTGCTGACCAACTCCACAGCACTGTTGAGTGCTGAATGATTGGGCTGTTTCCTCCTGAAGTCCATGATCATCTCCTTGGTCTTCTCCACATTCAGGATCAGGCTGTTGTCACTGCACCATCCCACCAGTCTCTTCATCTCCTCTCTACAGGGCAGGTCGTCACTGTTCCTAATGAGACCCACTAATCTACTTTGGATTAAGCCTTCACCTCTCACCCCCCCATCACAGACTAACAATGCAACTTCTTCTCCATCCTGCGCTGCTTGCTGTACTGCATGGAGAAGGTTCGGATGCTGTCCTTCACACTCTCCCACCATTCGGCCACGGAGGGGAAGGTAGGCTTGTCCTTCTGCCACTCGGAGAAGTGATCTAAAAAAAGGTGTCTAAAATCTCTCTCCTCCAGGATCTGCAGGTTCATTTTCCAATAGCCGCCCCCATATACAAGGGCGTCTATGGAGACAGTGGCCTCCACTGCCAGATGGTCAGTGGGCCACTGTGGGGAGAGGGACACCTTTTTAAAAGCAACGGGGGGTGAAGCTAAAATGTAGTCGATGCGGCTGCTGGCTCCGCGACTATTATGCCAGGTGAAGCCCGGCATGCTGGGGTTGCATGTTTTAAAACCGTCCACAAGTTTAAAGGAACGAATAAAATGGCCTGAGCTGGCATCCTGTCTACCCTCCAACGAGAGCCAGGGCGAGCTGCTCCACCTTGTTCGGAGACCCCTCCTGCATTGGTGTCGCACTCGAAGGGGCCTCCTCCACCTCGACCAGGGCTTCTCCTCCTGCCCCCGTCGCCGGCTGTTCCTGCCCAGTCGTGGGGGCTAGAGCTCCCCCACCATTCTCCGTGCCGACTGCTCTGTTACCCGACAGAGCGTCGGCATATGTAGTCTTTTTCTGTGGGCAGGAACGAGCCAGATGGTCCTCGCCGTTACAGTGTTTGCAGCGACGGGGGCCCTTGCAATCCCTGGCCATGTGCCCCGACTCCAGGCAGTTGCGGCGGCGCAGGTTGGCGCATCCCTCCAGGGTGTGTCCAAAGCTGTGGCACTGCCGGCAGAAGGGAGGCTGTCCAGAATAAAAAATGTATGCCTTATTTCCCTGTAGGTTAAAATAGGCTGGGGGGTGGCTAAAACCGCCTGCCCCATTAGCGTCCGGGCGCAGGCGGGCCTGGAACTGGCGTCGGCCAGTCCAGATCCCCAGCTCATCCCGGATGTCCCTGTGGCCAGGAAGGAGGTCCACATACTTTTTTTTAAAAACAAGCAGACGGACTCGGCTGGTAACATGCGGGTTAAAACAGTGGACAGTAATAACCCGCTTGTCGGGCCACCACAGAGGCTCGATGGTATACCGTCTAAGGAGAGGGTGCTGGGCCCCCTCCTTGCTCCGCTCCAGGACCTTGCTGCAGCTGTCATCGGTGGACAAGGTGACCTCAAAGAATTCGAAGGGGCCATTCCGCGGTACGCAAAGAACATCTTCCATACGAAGGCCCAGTGCTTCGAAGGCCACCTCCCGGATGAAGGCCAGCCGGTCGGGGAAGGTGCCCACCTCCCCCTCAGCCCTCCAGCAGAACCGGGCGGTATTCCGCAGGCCCCCGCCTGCTACCAGCCACGGCCCGCTGAAGGGCTTCCTCGATGGTCCGCCGGCCGTTGCCATCCGGGAAGGTCCACCGACGTCGCCGCTGGAGCAGAGTCCTTCCGCCGCCGTGGTCTCGACGTCCGCCGTCCGCCAATCCGGGATGAGTCGAGCAGAGCTAAACTATAAAACCAGCTAAAAATAAAAACACCAGTTCGCCCAGCAGGGCGGCGGACAAGCCACCAGCCACTGCGGGATCCCCAGCCTACTAAAAACAGTAGTAGTTATGACCGACTCGCGTCGCCATAATGAGATTTAGTCGTACTTACGTTAAAAACCAAGGAAGGCACGGGTCGCCCCGTGGCAGCGGCGGTCAAGCCACCTGCTGGTCACGCCTTAGGTTAACCGTGCCTTCCTCTAAAAAACCCGACACAGTCCGTGAAAACCGGTAAAAAGTCAGTAAAATCCACTTGATTTTAGCCAAAAGGCCGAGAAGCGATACCCGCAGACTGCACCCCGCCGACACAAAATCACAATCTAAAAGGCTGAAACACCATGCAAATCAATGCCAACCCAGTACAATAAGAATTTTATTTATCAAACATTTAACAAATAGAACTACCTGCAGAACTATTACCCTTAACACAGGCAAAAGAGCAATTCCACCAGCAAATACAATTATACACCATTAAAATCCAATTACATGGCCAATAAAACAATTAAAATGTTACCTTACATGCATGCCAATAAAAAGTTAAGACAAAAAGAAAAAGTTCAAAAAGGAACATACCCGCAGACTTCCAAACTCTGCACAAGGGTCGGGCTAAAACAGCATCATACACTTTCCTAAAACACATAAAATCAGTAACCTTAGGAATAAAATAGGTCAATCACAAAATAAACAGCACAACAGATAAAATAAAATGTTAATAATGTTAATATTGATGAATATGTGCCAACAGTGATCAACCAAAAAAGTGCTCAGTAAATTCTGTACATGCCATTAAATACAATCCAAACCAAATAAAACACAAGCACAGAAAAAGAAAGCAAACTTACATAAAACCCGAGGTGTCCTTTGTGTGCTTCAGGAAAGCACATCATGTCAACCCTGTAGGATGGATTGTCACCACCTAGACGTACTGGGGCAGCCTAGGATCAAGGCAGTTAGATGGATGTCAGCTTACCTCTGGGGGTAGGTCGTTTAGGTGGATGGCAGCTTATTTCTGTGATCAGGGTGTTTGGGCAAATGTCAGCTTGCCTCTGAGATCAGAGTGTTTAGGTGGAAGCGAGGTTACCTCAGGGGTCAGGGGGCTGGGTCAAAGGCAGCCTACCTCTGGGGTTAGGGCATTTGGGTGGATGTGAGCTTACCTGAGGCGCCTGCGTGTTTGGGTGGACAGCAGCTTGTCTGAGATCAGAGCATTTGGGTGGATGGCAGCCTACCTCTGGGGTTAGGACATTTGCGTGACTGTGAGCCAGGTCATTCTGGACCTGAGGGGTCTGCGTGTTTGGGTAGACCGCAGCTTGCCTCTGCGATCAGGGTGTTTGGGTACATGTCAGCTTACCTCTGGGGTCACAGCGTTTGTGTGTAGGGCAGCTTACTACAGCTAACTCTCAATTAGTTTAACTGAATTTATCCTAAAAAATAATATTCATCTCTATACCTGACACACAAAATACCGTGACTTATATATAATGTGGCATGTTGTAAATGCAACCAGTAATCAGAAGACATGTGAAGACACACAGAAGTGTGACATGTGCTGCACACCAGGGCAATTTCAGAATCCCAAATCAGATCTGTAGTTAACACCAAGCTATGGTAAACCAAGTGGCAACTATATACATGTATGGAAATCACACAACCCGAAAAACATATTAATACACAGGTATGTCTGACTCACTATCAAAAACGATGTAAACTTCTGTAGTAGATTAACAGACACAAAAAACCCAGAGGTACACCAACGAAAACACAGTTTTCCAACTAGCAAGTCGCAATTAACTTCTAAATTATCGAAACCCAGCTACATCGATAAGTACAAAAATTACCACGGAACATACATGTATTAGTTTAATAAAGTTTAAGCAGAAATTATCTAAATAAATCCGGCTTTAGTTTTGTTTGCCGGAGCTCGAACGCCGGACATGTCTTACTAAAAGGGCGCGAAGGGGGCAAAGTAACCATGACAACCGCCTGCGGCTGGCGCCACACAACGTCGTTGACCGCAGTCAGACTCTCGCGTGTTTATGTCTGACCGACTCGCGTCGCCATAATGAGATTTAGTCGTACTTACGTTAAAAAAAAGCTCTTACCAACCTCATTTCACTGTATCCTATGCACAGCAATTTATTTAGCTTTCAACAAACTTAATTTTACAGAACAGAATTTCGGTATTGCCTCATCATGAATATATGATAATAAAAAATTCATTAATTTTCTCTAGTCAACGCACTGAATTACGACGGCCAATATTATGTATTATTTTGACAATAATATAAGTAGATTATTCTTTTACTATATGTAAATTCCTTAATTATATTCCATTGCTACTTTACAAAAGCCTTCAGGAAGTTTGGTGTTTTCATGACAACTAACCAAGTGTCTAACCAGTGTTTACCTGAATAATACAGAAAATTAAATGACACTTGTTAAACTCACCTGGACGTACCTTTTACAGTCGTTTAAACCGTCATGAGCAATGCTGAAATCACTGTTGCAAACAGTTCAGCGCGTAACATTGTCATTATTTTTCATCCTTATTAAACAAGGGCACGTTTTTGTGTAGTCTGTGGTGAAATGCATTTTATATTTTCGTTTTTTGAGACACTCTCCCTCCGCCGTGACGCTCCATGGAACCAATACCTTCGGTTCTCTGGGAGTTAAATAAAGGCCCGCCCGCACTGAAATATGATTGGCTTATATGGCTAAGTAAACCAATCAGGTTTACAATCTAGCACTGGCTACATGAAGAGTCACACATATAGGGATCCACACATACGCACGTTCTCTCTTTCTCTCTATCCCTCTCTCTCTCGCTCATTCCTAGCTCATTTACTTGCTCATTCGTGTGTGCTACTGTCTCGCGTGCATGCTCTTGTTTGCTTGCTCTAGTTTCCAGGATATTTTTTTTTTAATTTAGGGGCATCAGGGAGCCGCTGTCAATATGCGGGAGACTTGGGATGTCTGGATAACTGCTTATTTGTACTATCATGATAACTGATCATTTCCAGGGAGCCGTAAATGTTTACACATATTTATTATTTTATAATATTTCATGTATATTTTCAACTTATTCACACCTTATTGTACCATGCGTCCATGCATACTTTACTGTAAAATCAGACAGATAAACATTTAGAAAAATAATCGATTCTACAACTTAACTTGCAGCTGTCCAATTACACATCCATATTTTATTGCTGCAGATAACTGAGGTAGGTGTGGTATATAACGCTGAAGGTTAGACGTATAGTACAATAACATATGTACAACATGTGGTCATTTCAGTCAGACAAACGTTTAAAGTGGAAAACGAGCTTTATATTTTACCGGCAATTTCCATAGCACGTCCATGGACACTGCCATCTATTGAACAAGTAGGGTTACTGAATCGTGAAATGTTTTTTTAGGACCACTAAAAGAGGATTATCAGTATGAAGGTTTATCAATAAAAATAATTTATTAAAATAAATATTACAGGACTCTCCCTGAAAATAAGGTGTTCTTAGCTTCCAAAGCCAAGGACACATTCTAGTGATTTTCCAGGAGAAAACAATCAATCAGCTCATGTTGAAGCTCACAAGGTGTGGAGAACAAGAAAGACAAGTAAGGGAGAAAGGCAAGGTGCAGAGCATACACAAGCAATGTAGCGGCACATCAGTTATAGTGTATGATTAAAAATACATCATTTCTCACAGTATCAATAGTGGCCCATTGCTCCTACTGTAGCCTCACACCTCCAGGGTTGTGGGTTCAATCTGCACCCCTGCTGTAATAAACAGTGAAATTATCACAGTAACACTGTTTATCAGTAAAATAGTACAATACTGTAGAAAGTAGGGCAATATTTATGAGAACCTTGCCGATAAAATGCTGCAATGCACTGTAATTCAGTACGTAAACTGCAAATAAATAAACTGTAGAATTTACTCAAATTAAATGATGTAATAATTTGCACTCGCTTTTTTGGGTTGAATTTAGTATACGCAATTCTAGGAAATATTTTAAATAAATCAAGTTAAAATCTGGGGTGGCATGGTGGTGCAGGAGTTTAGAATGGCATCACCGGTTCATCAGGTGTGGAGTTTGCATGTTCTCCCCATGTCGTTGGCACTGTTGCCTCGCACCACTGGGACCCGGGTTCGAGTCTCTGCCTGGGTCACATGTGTGTGGAGTTTGCATGTTCTCCCCATGTCGTCGTGGGGTTTCCTCCGGGTACTCTGGTTTCCCCCCACAGTCCAAAAACATGCTGAGGCTAATTGGAGTTGCTAAATTGTGTGAGTGGTGTGTGAGTGTGCCCTGCGATGGGCTGGCCCCCCATCCTGGGTTGCTCCCTGCCTCATGCCCATTGCTTCTGGGATAGGCTGCGGACCCCCCGCAACCCAGTAGGATAAGCGGTTTGGAAAATCGATGGATGGATGGATGGATGTTATTCCAAACAATAAGTAAAAAAAACACTTACCGTGTCAATTCTAGGGAAATTAGTTTCAGTAGTTTTGTGGTTGAGGTGACACTTCATCCAGTCCAGACGGTGGATAATTGCTAGGCAAAACATCAGGTCAGCAGGATCACCGCTTCGTTTCACAACTAACATTTTCCGGGCTCTAACATACCGGTCTCGCACTTGTTCCCACTTGTTTTTATGTAGCCCTACCTCTCGGCTCTGCTTCAAGTGGGCTCTGCCTGCAAGATTTCTGACAGAGGGGATAATCCAGATCTGGCAGGTTAAGAATAATATTGTGAAGTTGTTTACCAATCTCTACCTCAGTGCCCTCTCTAAGATGCCAAATAGTCTATCTGCTGGGGAAACCTCTGAATGCTTAGGTTCACCCATCCCTACTGCAGGCACAAGCAGACTGATGGGATGTGCCAGAGATGTGGTCAGAGCATGGCTGCATAGTAATGATACTGTCACTGCCACTGGAGATGTGGATGCAGTCCTTAGTGTCCTGAAGCAGCATTCTTATTTGACTGTGCATTCTGGGATGCCTCCAGCAGATTTTTGTTCAACCAAGTCAGATGCTAGGGAGGATCCTCTGGACTATTGGTTTAGGCTGAATAAGGCAGCAGATGATGCCAAAGGGTTTATTACATGAGATGTTAGGGCACTGCCATGTCTATTAGAAATTGCTCTGTAGGAATATCTTATTAATGCTTTTACATTTATCTGATGCTTTGATCCCTGCGATGGGCTGGCCCCCCATCCTGGGTTGTTCCCTGCCTCGTGCCCATTGCATCCGGGATAGGCTCCGGACCCCCCGCGACCCAGTAGGATGGATGGATGGATGCAACAAATACCAGTTACCATGTTCAGAAGGTCAAGTGCACTCACCCTACCCTTTGTTGGCATTAAGTGGATAACATTTGCTGGGTGATACTGTATGACCGGGGGAGGCGTTTGATGATGGGCATCTACTTTGATAATGCTTGGGTAATAGTACCATGTTTTGTTATTTAATATAAATACTTGACTGAACCAGCTTATGTATTTGGTCTTTAAGAAGTTTTTACTGTTGTCTGGTGTGCTGTCATATAACCTGTCTGACAGAAAGCTGTTTCTCCTCTCAGCACTAGGCGAATGGAAAAAGCCGTGAGCTGGGCTGATGACGAGTACTGGGCAGCCTGGGATAAATGGGATGAGGTGATCGAATGGGGAGATGAAGGATCTTCACCTAAAACACCTTCCTCCAACCAGGCTGGCACCAGTAATGGAGACATGGATGCTGGGGCGGTGAAGGAATATTATCAGAATAAAAAGAAAAAGTCAGACTTTAATCAGAAGTCAGAATTCAAACATATGTATTTCTGAGTTGGAGTCAGTCTGATATTAATTGAAACCACAAACTATGTAACACTATGTAAATGATTCTCACTGACTGAGCAACATTGAAATAATTTCTATAATCATGTTTACTATAAAGAGAAATGTTTCTGTGCAACAGGTCAGCAAAAGAAATGGGTGTGCAGAGGCCTAACAGTGAGGATACGTAAATACGGATGACAGTGAACAACAAACCCCACTTCTGCCAACCATAGTTACCCCATCAGTTTGGAGGGAATCAGTGGCTGAGGGGATGAGGAGATCCACTGGGCGGGAGGACCCATTCTCTGTGGCTGAGTACGAGATCCACCACTGGTCCGGAGTGAGATACTGGTCACGAGAGGCAAAGAAGACACCTGTAAATGAAAAATCCATTCTGGACCTTTGTAATGCCCTGCAGTCATTTACTCTCTCTTGGGGGGAAGGCTGACAGGATGTCCAACACCCAGAACCATATTTAAACCTTTAAAATTATAAAATAAGTTCAGTCTGATATTGTGTCAGCCAAATGGTGTCATCAATGTGCATCATAAATATAACACCTAGCTGATGGTGGACCTAAATTTTCCAAATAAACCAGGAATCATATGAATCATGTCAGTGCACTTTGTACTGAATTGCTTTGGTATTTATACCATGGAATGATGACTATTCCCTTACATAGTCATGTGTGACGTATTGCTGTAATGCAAATGTTTTTTTTTTTTTAAACTCCCCATTCATTTGTGTTCCTGCCACTCTATAGCTAAGTACAAACATTGAATGATAAAGGCATAGCGGAAACTCAATGAGCGCATTTGACCGAGATCCATGGATGGATGTCATCTTCTCCTGAACTGTGAGTGATAATGTCTCGGCCCCAAGATGCATTTTACCACAGATCCATTCATGTCACTTTTGCAGGCTTGCTTATAATTTTCTGAGCTTCCATTGTGAGTCAAGTGTCCTGGTCATAAGCTCAGGTCTGCCGGTTGCCCCACTGGCCAAATTCCCACGGCCCTGACTTTCTGAGCTGGATATCGTGGTTTTAAGTCCCATCTGGGGTGATTCTTTTTTTACTTTTCCCAGCTGCCTTCTGCTTTGTGATATAATAAATATTGCAATAAGTTTCATCTTCATTTTCAATTAATCAAACTGTATGAAAACTATATTTGCAGCAATTACAGCTTTGCAGTCCTTTGCCATTAGAGCTGTCCGTTTATGACAATATTAGGGGAAATTTCAATCCTGCTATTCCCAGAGGTGGGACTGGCTTGGTATTTTCTCTGACCTCATGGTGAAGCTGGTCTCACATGAGCTTGATAGGCTGGAGATGTGATGATTCTGTAGGCCAGTCAAGCAGGACAGTTCTCTGGATTCCTCATCTTTCACCAGTGTGCTTTGAATCAGCCTTGCTGCTTGATAGAAGTGCTGACCACAGGGAGTGGCATGAGTTGTAAAACAGAGCGGTAACCTTGCTGGTTCATTGCACCTTGTACTCTGTGTAAATCACCCACCTTACCAGCACCAAAGCAGTCCCATACCGTTTTACTCCCTCTGCCATGCTAGACAGAAGCATGGCAGCTATTCTTTGAAGTTGTGCTTCTAAGGCCAGTATACAAGTTGTATTTTCCCTGTTGCAAAAAACACTGGTAGAGATGGCACAACGAGGCACTGAAGGTTTGAGCCTTTTTAACCATTGTATTGAAAACTGGTTCACTACGCGAAGACAGTGCACATGAGTGACATTTCGTGGTGAAAGTACCACTCCTGATTATATATATATACATGTATGTATATATATCTATGTGTGTGTGTGTGTGTGTGTGTGTGTGTGTGTGTGTGTGTGTGTGTGTGTGTGCGTGCAAACTGACAGACTGGGAAAATGAATTCAGAAGTTTTGTTTTGCTAAAAGTAAGTTCATTTTTAGAGAAAATTAGTCACAAACGAAAACAAAAGAAACTGATGGATTTTTCTCTCTTTCCTATCAAGTGAAACAATAATAAAAGCAGACTTAGTTATTGAATTTATATAAAGAATAACAAACTATCTGCCATTCTTTACGGTCACTTTTGCCAAGTTTAATGCCCTTTCTTGTCAATGACCATCATGAGCCTGCAAGGTTCTAACAGGTCGAGATGCTCTTCAGCCAAATGGCTGCTTCAATATTAGTTTAAATACTCATGGCCATAGGTGGAAATTAGTGGGAGAACATTTTAAACTGAACTTGAGAAAACACTTTTACACAGCGTGTAGTTAGAGTATGGAACAGTCTTCCTGTTCATGTAGTGCAAGCTAAAACCCTGGGTTCCTTTAAATCAGAGCTAGATAAGATTTAAAAAATTCTGAGCTATTAGTTAAGTTCTCCCCAAACGTGCTTGATGAGCTGAATGGCCTCCTCTCGTTTGTAAATTTCTTATGCTCTTATTATTTTTCAGTCCAAACTTGGTACCTATTTGGAATAATAGATATATTACCCACAGAAATCAGTCCCCGTACCATGAACGTTGGGTAGAGAAGAACATCTGGTCAGCTTTGCATCTATTGGACATCACAGGAAATGTTCTGTTTTTTGAAAACTTTTGTTTAAAACATAATACAGTTTATTAAAAAAGAGTTTGATATTGTTCTAAAATCTATTCCAGCTGCACATTTAATGTTGGTCAGGAACCTTTTAAACAATTCTCCCCTTCTCCTATTTCATAGCCTCCCTCCTCTCCAATACAATGGTATTATTTTATAAGTAGGGTAAATTCCTAAATGAAATTATTAGACATAATATTATTAGACGTTGCTTATGAACTATTTCGTCACCTTTCCAATAAAAATTCAAATCAACCAGTAAACACATTTGCACTAAATATATTTATTATCCAATACCCCCCAAAGTCAGAGTTACACTTTAAAGTATTCAATGCTATATATACCTGTAATTAATTTCTTCATGCTAAGTTTAACTTTGATAATAATACTTGCACCTTTTAAAATAATGACATAGAAACTTTGGACCACTTGTTCTTCTCTTGTTGCTTCTCAACAAGTACAAAATTTCATTTTTTGACTTCCTTTACTTGTAATGATATTATCTTTGGTGTTGTCCTAAATGATGATACGCTTTATCTTTTACTCAATAAAATTATATTGTTGGGAAAATCTATATTCATAAAACAAGTGTCATGCCCGGCTCGTCCACTCCTCCTGTGTGCCACGCCCCCTGATTACCCACGTGTTTTCTCCCGATTGTACCCAGCTGTGTCTAGTTAATTTGCTCAGTCCTGTGTATTTCAGTCCGTGTCTTACCTGAGTCCATTGTCTGTCATTGATGTTAGTTAGCGTTTCATGTCTCCTGCTCCCTGTTTATTTATTAAATCCCTGGTTTACCCTGACTTCCGCCTGTCCGCCTGCTTCCTGCCCGTTCGCCTCGCACGATCGCCGTTCCGTCCGGCTTTGAACATGACAACAAGATTCTTCAAAACTCCTCCAAACTTTTTTTTATCTTCAAAAAAGAACTTTCTCAGTTCTTCACAGCTTTGACGTTAATGAGGAAAAAAAGCTGCAGTGAAACTTTTGCAAAGGATAAGGGGCCAAACTTTTAGTCCGTAGTACGTGGCGATCGTCAGTCGAATTATGCACTGCTTTTTGGAGCTACAAACGTTCCTGTTAACTTTAGGGATAACAAAAGAATGATGTCATGAGATTCACTGTAATAAAATCACTTTCAAATATTAACGAAATGCAACAAATAAGACTTCTTTAATTCTTATACAGACTGAGAAAATGAATTCAGAAGTTTTGTCTTGCTAAAAGTAAATTCTTTTTTAGAGAAAATTAGTCACAAACGAAAACAAAAGAAACTGATGGATTTTTCTCTTTCTCGTATTAAGAGAAACAATAATAAAAGCAGACTTAGTTAGTTATTGAATTTATATAGAGAAAAACAATCTGCCATTCTTTACGGTCCCTTTTGCCAAGTTTAATGCCCTTTCTTGTCAATGACCATCATGAGCCTGGTATCAGTTCACACACACACACACACACACTCACTCACAACCTCCTAGATGCCGCTCTGAGAAGTGTAATGTTTGTGATCGTGGTTAATCTTATGCTACATTAAGGCCCCATAGTTAATGATGGGGATTAAATCAGGCGATGAAGACAGCCAGGTTACAATTTCATCACCTTCCAAGCTGGTTTTAAGGTGATGTCTTTTCTTTGTTTAAGAATTTTCTGTGCCTATTCTTGAAGTTTCAACTTGTGAGCCTTATGCATTGTATTAAGCTGATGTCTGTGTCAAAGTACGCATGAAAGAAAATTAGACTATTTTGCTGGCTTAGGTCCTACAGGCTTGTTGGCTCAGGGTGTCGTGCTCTTAACATCATGGCTGAGCTCTGCATGTCATATGCATGTTCTGCTGCTTGTTTCCTTGTGCCTGTGTGTGTCTGTGTCTGTCAGTGAGTCCTATGATGCACTGACCTTCTTAGCAGAATATTCCACTTCCTTACAGTATGTCCTATTGTGACTCCCCTATGATCCTGTACTGAATATATTATAAAATGCATGGACATAATCAAATGCTACATCTTCCTTAACTATTCATTTAACATTTTTTAAATGATTTATTTTTCCACTTTTACGTTTAGTGGTCACTCCATAAGAGCTGTCCTTTAACGTGCTGCGCAGTGTCCCTGGATGCTTTGCAGTCCACTGCAAGGCTTGGACTTGAGGAGTCAATTCATTATGAAATGACTCCCAGTCTGAGCTGTGAGCTAATGCAGAATAACCAGAAGCCAGGTAGTGACTCTTGGTTGCTGTAGTTGTTCTCTTCTGACCAGGGAGGTGTTCCACTAAGCAGGATTTCTCAGTTAGCGGAGTTAACTTAAGCTAGAAGTCATGATTGTTCAATAGGAATGCTCCTTACCTCTTACTGGACAATTATGAGTGAGCCAGTGTCTTGTTTAAAAAGAGAAAATCTGTATCCATCTTCTGAATTATTCTGAATTATTCTACTCCTAAACAAACAGTTATCCTCAGAGGCAGCATAACATCTTGGCAGCTGCTCAATGCAGCATTGAAAAGCACTACAGAGAGTAATGAGCTCACAGATGTAATGAGCACAGAGCACGCTGCTCTCAGCAGTTGAGGACATAAATTTTTCCCCACAGAATACTCTGCTTGTGTAGTGTTTGTACTTGGCCTGCTACTGAAGGGGCATAAGTGATAATTAAGTGACATGATAATAAAGTGCATTGCTGGGTGTTTCTTTGCCAATCTCGCATGAAACAGTACTGTGATGCAAGACAGGGAGCTCGCACTCCCTCATTCAGAGAAGGGCACAGAGTGCGGCTGTGGAAACCAGCGCATGTGCAAAAAGGGCATCAGAAATTCTCTGCACCCATCGAGACCCATCCTGGCTGACGGGAAAGCATGGCATGCTGCCCATTTGGCCTCAGTACCCAGTGGACTTCCCAAATTTCCAGCCCTGCCAAAGACTGGTCCTGAAGGAACAGTTGAGCTTGGAATGGCCTAAGGAACTGGAAGCTGTGCAGCCAGGGCACACAAACCATCATCGGCTCAAGGACTATGGAACTTCACAGAATTAAACAAAGAAATGAAATGCATGTTCTGACCGTGATTTTCTGGTTAGAAAGAGATACCTTAAAGGAAAAGATAGATTCAGTATAAAATATATAACAGTTGTTCGTAGATCCTCTTACTGTGGTCCTCAGTGAATGGAACATTTCTAATTGTAATTGATTTCTGTTGGAAGCAAAACAGGCAGTTCATAGTGAAAAGGTTGTGCAGTTACAGGAAGGCACAAGCACAATGTTTTTTGTTGAACTTACATTCTATTTTGTCTGGGGTGTAATGACCTTATAGGAAGAAATGTTACAGGTAAGGCGTGTCTTTAATAGAATACAGTGCTGCTGCAGGAAGTAAAGGGGGGATGTTGCGTTCAGTTAGTAATTGTTCTGTTTTCCATATTACTGTATGGAACCTAAAGAGGGTGCTGTAAGGCTGTTTGATTCGACTTCAATTCCTATTCCAAGAGTCAAGAATGGATAGTATATCCCAGGCAGCAGTTTTCCAGATTATCAACTTCAAAAACTAAAAAATATGATAGGAAAAAAGTCTTTGTAAAATTAAGAAGTATATAATACTATGAATGACAAGGGGTCTTAATACTTGCATTTCAACCAGTTCACATGTTCACACACCGCTTCATACTTCAATATAGTCAAGCTGAGAAGTAAGGGTTAGGGTTATAATTATCAATAAATAATGTACTTCCCTGTGAAACAATGATGCTGGATGTTTATTTGCATATCATGATATGGTGCAGCCTTTTAATAGGTTTCTGTTTTTCTGTTAATCCTTCATGGTGTTGAATAAGTCAGCAAGCATAAGTGTAAGGCTAGTGAGTGACTGGTGTTTTCGGGGGAGACTCCCTAGAGCTGGAGAGAAATACCTTAAGGCACGGGATGAAAAATCCCAAATCTTCCAGGAAAAATGTCAGCATTATATGTATTTGCCACACAGAACAGAACAAAAAATTCCTTAGGGAATCACACGCCTACCATAGTCACTATACTACTCAGAACGCCTGGCAGCCACCAAATCAAACATAGGAAAAGGTCCGGATTTATAGCGTTAGAATGTGGTAGAGACTAATATCCATAACGTACCATCCTAGAACACACTGTGCTCTAAAATTTAAGCCCAATTAAAATCTGAATATTAAATGAGGAAAATAATTTGATTTGTTCTTCTATCCCAAGTTGTGGTCTAAAAGCAATAAGACCACCATCCATTATACCTGCTTTGGGGAAAATGCACTCCTGTAGCCACTAGGGGAGCTCTCACCTCTTCTGGGAAGTGAATACATGGTTAGTGCCAGGCGCAAATGAATATCTTTGATTTTGCATCCATGTGGTAACTTGTTGAAGTTGTCCGATAGTCAGTAATACATGGTTTAATTATTATGATTGTTTATTTATTACTTTATAACATCTAAAAGAAACTGAAATAGGAAAGCTTATTTTAATTTATGGTCCACTGGATAAACACAGACATTACAGACGGTTTTTGAGTCTAATGCTGAATGTTTTTTGCGATCATTTTTCTGCCTGCATATGCTATGATTGGTGCAGTGAAATTTGAGAATGTGTTTGTGGTCAGTATCATAGCCTCAGACAACAAACCAATGCTGTAGTGTGTCACTGTGTTTACATGTGAGAGGGGTTCCAGTTACATAATGAACTCGTTCTAATTGTTTTGACGGAGCTCGACAAACCTAAAAAATAAATGCTGGTTTTATCAAAAACTATGTCATATAGCTATATTTCAGATTTATTACAGCTAAACACATCTCAGAGCTCCTAGGAACCTCCTTCTCCCTACATTTCCCTCCTTCACACTCTTCCCTCAAATACTGTTACATTTGTCTTTTTTCCACACTCACACCCTGTCTTGATCATACTCTGACTACATGGCATCCATATGCAGGGCAAACTATTTTACAGTCTTATCTAGTATAATAGGACATGAACATTGAATTTGATAGTTATCTTTTATTTACACATTAGGACACAACGCATGAACATGAAGGGATCGTTTGCATTTGCAACCAACACCTCCGCAAACCCCCCTGCGGAATACTGGCCGCGGACAGGGGTGGGAATCCCCAAGCTGGAAGACTGTACTGCGTCATGTTAACATTAGCTAGCTAGTTAGCATGGATACAGAGTGCACCGGGCTAAAACTATAAAGGACGTAAGGTGTGTGATATAGTAAAACACTTACTAACTGGTAATGCACGTTAGCATTACGTTAAATGACAACTTTACCTGTTACTTACCAGAATAGCCTCCTACACGTGCGACGAATGACAGCAGGCAGAAGGCTGCGTGTTTTTCAGAAACACACCGGAGTTAAACTTACGGCGCATTATTTACCGGCACTTCTAACACCAACATTTGCAGCCGTTAACTCATATGTGGTAGTAACACTGAAATTACTTTCTCTGCGTCAAAATAAGGCAACACTGTGATTTTGATACTTTATCATTTATACTTAACTGTACCTTCCTCCCATTCCTCCGTCTCTGCTTATTGACATTTAGGAGAGTCTCAGATATAAATTAACAATTCAAAATTATCAAACAAAGACAGACACAACACTGAAAAGATGACAAAGACACAGTTTGAAAAGTAAATATGTTTTATTGCAAATCTCTTATCTTAACATAGCCTACCTTATCATATGTTAACTTAACCCATCTTATATCTTAACTTAACCTATCTTATTATATTTTAACTTAGCCTATCTTATCATATAACTTAACCTATCTTATCTTATTATATTTCAACTTAGCTTATATTAATATATTTCGTCTTAGCCTATCTTATATTTTAACTTAGCATATCTTATCCTATCGTATCTTATAGCTACATTAACACTTAAACAGTATCTCTTTCCGTTGGGTCCCGCGGGATCCCAGTCCCAATGCAGGGCTCTAACACGGGTATTCTAA
The DNA here is from genome assembly GCF_023856365.1 of Brienomyrus brachyistius. NCBI lineage: Eukaryota > Metazoa > Chordata > Actinopteri > Osteoglossiformes > Mormyridae > Brienomyrus > Brienomyrus brachyistius. The sequence continues at coordinate 60,012 of NW_026042784.1, forward strand.
GAAAAAGAAAATAAACACTTTACTTAACTTTACTTAAAGCAGTCATATAACTGCATTATACATACCCAATTAATGCCTTATAAATCATTTATAAAAGTATAAAAAACACGGCTGTAAATACTTATACAAAGGCATAACACATAGCTATGCTGATAATGCATTATGAATGCTCTGATCTATATATACACAATAAATATCTTCATAATACATTATATCGGCCATTAATCCATAATAAACAAGGCTATAATGTGTTATGCTTTTTTTGCAAGTGCATTGTGAAGGTGTCAATAATGCAGTTATATTACTGCTTTAAGTCATTTGTAAACCTGAATTCACAACCTTATATTTACTGCCTCTTGCTACTTCTTCTGAAGGGCAGGGGACAGCAGAAGAAGCACCACTTCATCTTCTTCTTCTTGTGGCTCTTCTCAGTATCATCTTCAGAAAGATCTTCGGCATTCACATGGAATGATACTTCTTCTTCACTGTAGATCTTCTCGGCAGCATCGGCATCTTCTTTTGTTTTATCTGTCTTCATCACTTCAGTCTCGTCCTCTTCCTCAGGTCCTTCTTCTGGTATAGTCAGTAGCTGTGATCTGTCTTCAGATGCCACCATACACTGAAACCTGACCAGTGTGGTAGCATCAGCATCTTCTGCCTGCTGGAATACCACATCAGCTTCTTCATTTTCCTCAGGTCCATCTTCCTGTAAAGTCTGCAGCCATATTCTGGCTACATATGCTGCCATGCACTGCCAACTGTCCACTGTGGCAGCATCAGTGTCTTCTGCTTCCTGAAGCTCCTCATCTGTTTCTTCATCTTCCTCAAGGTCTTCCTCCTGGATGGGTTCTAGCCAAGTTCTGCCTACTTGTGACACCACATATTCCACAGCATTCCCTGTACTTCTCCCTCCTTAACCTCCTCCACATTCACTCCCACCTCACATCCATTCTCCTCACCTCCATTTAGCATATCCATCATACTAATACCAGCCTCTGTCCCCTCCATCACAACCCTGGAGGCCTTCCCCTCAAATGTTCCCCACTCTGGTACCTCCACATATTCCTCACTACTCTGCCCCCTTACCTCACCCTCCCCCCGGCTTGTCCGGTCCTTCCTGACTTTCTTTTTTTTGTTAAGGTAGCAAGTTTTATAAATTTCCCAGTCTTCAGATGAAAGGCCGTAATTACTCTGAAGACTTTGAGATGAAATACTAGTGCTGGCTAGCAGTCCATCCTTTCCCACACTCTCCCCTCCCTTACCCAAATCAGTAGACCCCCCCAATCCCCCCTTAACCCCCCCAGCCTGGACAGTGGGGAGTGTCACTGGTGAGAACTCCTCCACACCTTCTCCCCAGTTGATCACTTCATCCCACAGGTTCCAGGCTTCCCAGTGTTGGGTGTTGGTCCATCGATCAGCTCTCTCAATTCGCTCTCTGGGGAATAAACGAGAGATTAACCAGCACTTAAGAGAGATAATAAAATAAATAAAGAGCTGGAAATTCTTCAACCATACAGAAAATACAATTGTTATAATTATTATAATAAATAATTACAGGGGTCACATAGAATAAAAGAAACAGCGAGCAAGATTGCAAAAAAAATCGACTGTAAAATGCACGATACTGTAAGTGCAATAGCATATTAAACAGTAATGTCACCAAATTATAACTAGAATCAAATACGAAACAACTGTGCTCCACATCAAATGAATACCCAGATGAATACTACCAAGAACTGAGTTAACACTAACCAAGCTAAGAATATTTGAAAGTGTTAATCCTGTGTAACAATGTAAATAGATGTAATGATAAACTTAGAAGCATCTAGCCTACTCCGAAAGTAATGGCCCAAATTTTTTTTAACAATTTACCTACCACCCTGTACAGTAGGGGGTCCCAACTTCCGGTCGGTGTTCCGGTACCGTCCGCGCGGAGTATTGCACCGGGCGGCAGACAACCGGGGGTAGAGGAGCCAGCCGTCCCGTTTATTAGGGGATCGCGCCGTTTTGGAAAGAAAGCTGCCCGTATTGATGTACGGAAATACGCCATTAGCCCCGCATGTCCGTATACACCGTCAATCTCCCGCCGCTCGGCGTGGGAACCCCCAAATTATACCGCCGTCTTACCCATCCGTGACACTTTTCTACGACGGAAACCGATCCGCGGACATCGAAAGGTTGGGAAGCCCTACTAAACTAGCATGTTTGAGATGAATTTACTAACCAAATAGTCTGTCATTATTTAAATATTAGCAACCACAGTAGCAATAAAAACCACTGCACTTTAAATGACGTTAAAAAATATGTAATATTAAAAAAATATGTAATGTTTTTTATTGTATTATAGACATTTACTATATGTCATTATAGTATAAAAGGCTAAATAATCGAAGTAGCACAACATCAGTTGAAGAATTCAAAGACATTTTGGAGAGCTAACAAGCTACTCACCTCTGCGCCATTTTCACTCAGAGTTTGTTGTGCTTCAAACGGTAAAGTTTGTTTACGTTGTTTCTATGGAAACTGCTCTGACTCTCTGCTTGACCGTAATATAAAGGCATGTATGCAGTAATTTTCTGATTGCAGATTTGATCCCTATGCAGTAATTGACCACTGACCTCTTGGACCCTCTGGGCTGCCTTCACCTGCATTGAGGCAGCTGTTACATTTGCTGTCATTACATTCAGCCCAAAATATCAAAGTACAGGATTTAAGATTTGAATTAGTAACAGGACCGTGGGAAACAAAACATATATGTTATTGATCCCACGAAGAAAGTTTTCAATTTTCTCCTTCTTTCAGTTCTTAAATAACGTGTCAGTTCTTGCTCTGGTTGGTTGGGATTTACCATTTTAACATTGTAGCAGTTCCTAGGCAATACACAGACAAATTCTTTTTTTTAGGATGGAATTGTTATGTTGTAAACGATTACCTTCACGTTTCAACAAAGGTACTTGCTTTTGATATATAATTTTTTGTACATGTGTACTCTGGTCATACCCCTTGGACATTTGGATGGCATGGAAGGACAGTCACTGCTGTCACCTATACTGTCCCTGTCTGCTTTTCTCATTTAAGTGTTGATACGGCAAAAGAAGATGGACCTTTTGTAGAAATTTCCAGCCAGAGACTTGGTTCCTATATGAAGAGAATATTTTATTTTAATTCAGGCTAAGAAACTACAGAAAACCAGCTCTGCATGTGATCTCCCCTTTACTGCACAAGGAGGGCACACACATCAACAATTAGCAATGCAGCAAAATACAGATGAACAATTTCTCACAGTTTCAGAATAAATCAGATTTCTCTGTAATTCAGAGATTGTCTAAGACTAGATCATTTTCTGCACTTGAACCTAATTTCAAGATAAATGACACCTGGGTCTATTAAAAGAAGGTGATGCTGCCTGACCCACCAACCAAGGCTGGGAGGAAAGGGAGGAGTACTAGTCAAAGGAAGGAAGAAAAGCAGCCCACCCTATCTCATGGTCATGGATACAAAAGTCAGGGAGTGTTACGAAGAAGACACCACACTTAAGACCATTGGTTTTATGCACTGAATTACACCAGATAGAGTTTTTGCATTCTAGCTGTGTTACGTAACATTCCTCAGCCTTCATTTGTTTCCACAGAATGCAGGACATAATTTAGGGTGCCAAACAAGACAGCGGAACTGCAGTATAGCCAATTATTTGTTTCAGTAGTTTCATAACAACTCGAACATAAAATGTTTGTTTTTCTTAGATAAAAGTCCAGTTGAAACAGACTTTATTTTTAAATGTTAGATTGGATTTAAGAGATGGAACATGTTGCTTGTGTTAATACTGCTTTGATTTTGAGGATGAAGTCTGAAGTGTAGGTGACGTGTAACAGGTTGTTATTTTACTTTTAACTTATAATTATACAAGATTCTGTTTTCCTTCTTCTGTCTAACCTGATGGGTACAATATCCTTTAAACTTTCCCATGATGCTTTTGTCCTGCATCGCCCCTCCCTCTGTCTTTTCCCCTTTATAAGGGTCCCGACCTCATTTCCTCTTCCCTTTGGTGTATTGCACACATGGGAAGAGGTGAGGATCTAGTGGCAGGGTCCCCCGAGTTAGTAAATCAATTGTATAATTATGACCCATATATATTATATTTGATTTATTATTCATCATAAGCAGGGGATAGAAAACACATAAGTATATACATTGTTTTACTTTGTGCAGAGAGAGCGAGAGGGCCAGAGCATATGAAGTTTACCCCTTTCCTTATTGTTCCCAACAGGTTCAATAAAATCCGGGAACGACAACGGCGTCTGTAATATCCCTTCCTCCTGCACCCCACACACACCTGATAACACCCCAAAACACAATGCAGTGACCGTTTACATAGGTACACTAGTGCGACTTGTAAATATGCCCTTAATTTATGCCTGAAAATGCCTCCCATATAGTGGCTGACCACAAATCATGTGAATGACCCGGAAAGAGTGAGTGTATATATATATATATATGTATGATGTGCATGTGAGAGACACCATCGGAAGTCTGGTTTCAGTTCCTCAGAGGCACTACTATGGAGGCGCTTACAGTAATAAACTTGCTGACCGCAAAAACTGGCACTATGATGGAAGTTATGCAGAAGTGCAGAGTAGATGGAATAATTTTTGTACCTCAATAAGATTGTATGCCTTTTGCCTGTGTCTCCAGCCAGTGCCGGGGGTGAAACGCGCTTGTAATTATCAGCGGGATAACATTATCGTTTTTTTTATTCTGTGGAAAATGAAAGACCGATTTACTGGCCAGATTTATTTATGAATCATAAACATGTTGTGGGCTATATAAGTAAAGTCAGGGCTCTCAAGTCTTATGCATTGACTGTGAGACACTTGCATTTCAACCAGTTCACATGTTCACACACCGCACCTTATGTTTGTCAAGCTGAGAAGTAAGGGTTAGGGTTATAATTATCAATAAATAATGTACTTCCCTGTGAAACAATGATGCTGGATGTTTATTTGCATATCATGATATGGTGCAGCCTTTTAATAGGTTTCTGTTTTTCTGTTAATCCTTCATGGTGTTGAATAAGTCAGCAAGCATAAGTGTAAGGCTAGTGAGTGACTGGTGTTTTCGGGGGAGACTCCCTAGAGCTGGAGAGAAATACCTTAAGGCACGGGATGAAAAATCCCAAATCTTCCAGGAAAAATGTCAGCATTATATGTATTTGCCACACAGAACAGAACAAAAAATTCCTTAGGGAATCACACGCCTACCATAGTCACTATACTACTCAGAACGCCTGGCAGCCACCAAATCAAACATAGGAAAAGGTCCGGATTTATAGCGTTAGAATGTGGTAGAGACTAATATCCATAACGTACCATCCTAGAACACACTGTGCTCTAAAATTTAAGCCCAATTAAAATCTGAATATTAAATGAGGAAAATAATTTGATTTGTTCTTCTATCCCAAGTTGTGGTCTAAAAGCAATAAGACCACCATCCATTATACCTGCTTTGGGGAAAATGCACTCCTGTAGCCACTAGGGGAGCTCTCACCTCTTCTGGGCCCAGCTAAATAATTATGTTACGCATTCTAACAAGCTTTATTATCTGTGTCAATAAGCCCTGCTTTTACACTAACACTCCTGCTGAGAGGCTAATTTGATTACCAGTCTTGCCCTTGTCATTAGGAACACATGAGAATTTGCGCAGTGCTGTTTCACAGTGGATTCTCACTGGTTTTCCCCAAGACTGGTACGATACATTTTATTCAGTTTCATACCACAGGTATCCAGCTCTTGCAAGAGGGATCAATTGGTTTATACTAGTGCAAGGAAACTATTATTATGATGGTGGGTTATCAAACACAGTAGCTGGCTACCTCAGACATAAGACGCCCATTACGTACCTGTGTATCACCTATATGGGCTTGGAATCTGTATATAAATTGAAATAATTATTCATAGCCCAGATAGCATCATATTATTGTTTCAGCGTTGAAGTATAGTTAAATGCATTGAATTATGGTCAGTGTTAAATTATCAGCATTGAAACTGAATTGATTTTTGGTCATTTTTTCAATATTGAAAAAATAATGGTGGCGAAACCTTGATATAAAGTGACTTTTTCAACATTGAAAATAAGATGCTGAGTTAACATCAATATTATTGAAAATAAAAATGGAAAAATGAATTTATGGGGGGGCGGCATGGTGGTGCAGTGGTTAGCACTGTTGCCTCACACCTCTGGGACCCAGGTTCGAGTCTCCGCCTGGGTCACATGTGTGTGGAGTTTGCATGTTCTCCCCATGTCGTCGTGGGGTTTCCTCCGGGTACTCCGGTTTCCCCCCACAGTCCAAAAACATGCTGAGGCTAATTGGAGTTGCTAAATTGCCCATAGGTGTGCTTGTGTGAGTGAATGGTGTATGAGTGTGCCCTGCGATGGGCTGGCCCCCCATCCTGGGTTGTTCCCTGCCTCGTGCCCATTGCTTCCGGGATGGGCTCCGGACCCCCTGCGACCCAGTAGGATAAGCGGTTTGGAAAATGGATGGATGGATGTTACAGGTAAGGCGTGTGTCATGCCCGGCTCGTCCGCTCCTCGTGTGTGCCACGCCCCCTGATTACCCACATGTATTTCCCTGATCGTCTCCAGCTTTGTCTAGTTACTTTGATTAGTCCTGTGTATTAAGTCCTGGTCTCCCCGGTTTCCCTTGTCCGTCATTGATGTTTGTAGGTGTGCTATGTTTTCCAGTCCTCGTTTGCCCATTAAATCCCTGGTTTTGCCCCGACTTCACCTGTCTGCCTGCCCGCACGATCGCCGCTTCGCCCGACCGCGATCGTGACAGCGTGACTTTTATAGAAGACAGTGCTGCTGCAGGAAGAAGAATACATAAGTAAAGGGGGGATGTTGCGTTCAGTTAGTAATTGTTCTGTTTTCCATATTACTGTATGTCACAAGAGGGTGCTGTAAGGCTGTTTGATTCGACTTCAATTCCTATTCCAAGAGTCAAGAATGGATAGTTGATCCCAGGCAGCAGTTTTCCAGATTATCAACTTCAAAAACTAAAAAATATGATAGGAAAAAAGTCTTTGTAAAATTAAGAAGTATATAATACTATGAATGACAAGGGGTCTTAATACTTTTCATTTAATTTTATTAACTCAATCTTTTGCTGGCAAGTATACCTTTTAAATTATATACATAACAGTACAACTGCATTATTTGTGTTTTGTATGCACACTTCATACAAAGCAAAAGGTTACGGCGGCTACTTCATTAATAGTATTTCTTATTGATACTTTACAATTCCGTTCTATTGCCCAACTCCCAAAGGATCATACATTTTTATTAAAACATAGTAGTCTATGGAAATGTCAATACTAATCATACATTTCAGTGACATAACTAAATAGACATATGTTGACACACAGACACAGATAAAAACAATTAAACTCCCTCTATGTGAAAATGACATGTGACACACGTCCTCAATGTTAAAATCCATGAGTGTAAAAAATGACCATCGTTGCTAATGTTATATCTCAGGTCTCAGATTACTTCTTTAAGTGTCAATTAAACTGAAAAAAAATCACAGAAAAAGGCAAGCTTATTTGCCGACATTTAGTAACCGACAAGCTGATTAAGGAGGACTAAACCTGTACCTGGCTTTCCTGTCAGCTCCTTGGGGATGGCTAATCTTCAAATTTTATTACAAATACTACAACTTTATTTTGTGCCTTGCTTAAAGTAAAATATCTCCAGACTACTAAATACCGCGTTAATGGTGACATTTTTAAACTGATTCGCTTCTTTCGCCTCACTCTCCTCTATGTGACGGGTGGGCGTGGTTGATCTAGCCGGCTCCCGATTGGCGGGTATTCGGTAGCTCCTGTGTCATGTGACTGGTAGTAGTGTAGGCAGCACCGCCATAGATTTGAAACCCTGTGTGCCTCCTTGGGCGATACGCGATGTTGGCATGGTAATTGTGAAATAGAGGATTCATAGATATGACTTAGTGAACCGACTATTTTCGAAACTGCAACAACATGAGGAATGTTAAAACTAGAAAACAGGGAACCACATTTCACAGGTAAAAAAATCTGCGGTACGGTCAAATAAGATACATAACATGTTTACTTGCCTGTGACACTGACGGGATACTAGCATTAGTTTTTGTTGAGAATACTATGAGCAATACTACATAAATTTGGGGGGGGGCAGTAGTGGTGGGCTTGTTTATTTATTCTACATAATTGTAAGATATAAATGCGTTAATTAGTAAAGAAGTTATGGCTAAAAGATCTTTCCATCTACATCTGTTGCTTGTTTATGTCTAATTATCGCTCCAAGATGGTGGCGCTGCTGACTCGTTGTGGAAAAGCGAGATGAGGCATCTAGGCTTTCAAATTCATGAGCACCACCATGTACTTCGTTTAAATGGGAGGTTCACCCCAAAACTATAAAAAGATATTTTAGAGGGGCCTTAATGCTATCTATTCATCAAAGTTCTGCTGGGAGTTGTTCAGGTTTGGAAATATCAGCCGTAGAAATGTCGGGCTTCTATCGAAGTACACTACTCGTATCACTGCGCATTAGACACAAGCGCGAGCTGTGTGTGGAGTTGGGTAGAAGGAAATAGTTCGTATATTAAACTGCTCGCGACGAAGTCTGTGGATTTTCTTAACCTGTTCCTGATTTCTGGTAAGGGATATTGCTGTTGAATTTTTCAAATACGATGTTCTGGCGCTTTAAGTAGTGAAAGCAAAATTGAATCTTATTATATTGCTTATTCATTAATAAGTACCTATAACATGTATACTGCCCAATGTTTTGATTTAATAAATATTTAAAATTAATAAATATTTCAAAAATACTTCAATATTTAAAATGGTTCATGATTTTCAGGAGCGGTACAGTGGTTAGCATTTCTTTGGGTCCCAGGTTCGAGTCTCCGCATGGGTCACATGTGTGCGGAGTTTGCATGTTCTCCCCATGTCGTCATGAGGTTTCCTCTGGGTACTTTGGTTTCCCCCCACATTCCAAAGACATGCTGAGGCTAATTGGACTTGCTAAATTGCCCGTAGGAGAGCATGTGTGAGTGAATGGTGTGTGAGTGTGCCCTGCGATGGGCTGGCCCCCCATCCTGGGTTGATTGATGGATGATTTTCAGGTCACACTGCCCCCTCAGAGCCCACCAATCAGTGACTGTCTCATAGTGTGATGTAATACACAATGTCCGCACCACCCACTTTTCAGTGAGCAGTAAAAAGACACCAGCTTGTCTCAGCGGACAGCGGCTCTTATCAGATAAGGGGAAAAGGACGAGATATCAAAAGTAAAAATAAATATATCACATTTGGTTAACATCAAATGAAAACAGCCCTGCAATAATATATTGGATTCTAGGATATCACCTATCAAAAGGGTGAATCTATTCTAGCAGACCATAAAAATCCAATTATGAACAGTGAAAATGGGCATAATAGGTCCCTATAAACGACAGGTTTCTGTCCATGGTGCTGAAAACCAGGATTGGCAGAATTCACATTACAGCGATTCCCCACTATATCGCGGATTTTCCTCCGACGCCTCACAATTCTCTGCGTATCCCGTACATTGTTTGTGGTCCGATTGTTTTCGTTTTGTTCTAAGCCCTACGATGGAAGACGTTGACCATTCAGGAGAAGGTAAAACTTCTGGATGTGCTTCGGGAAGGAAAGCGTTATGCGGACGGCGTTCGCCATTATGGTTTGAATGAATCAACAGTACGCTACATGAAGAAGGATGAAAAGAATGTGTAAGAGCCATATATGTTTTTATTTTTATATATTCCATTACATATATAGAGAGAAAGTTGTGTGTGTGTATACATATAAAAAATTATTATTTTATTATTATTAGCCATTTTAAAATGCCAAAATTAGGCATTTTGTTTTTTATATGTCTGTCTCTCAAAATACTGCTAAAAAATATATTGTTAGGTGAGAATACATTTTATTATTACAGCTCACCTAACAAACTTCATAGCCTAGCCTAGCATACCTTAAACATGCTTGGAACACTTGCATTAGCCTACAGTTGGACAAAACTCGGGGTAAGTTGTCATTTTTTTGTAGGTTAGTTTGGTTTTTAAATTGGACCCCTCATGGTCTGGGTGAAGTTATGCTGGTCTTCGCCATCTGTGCACCCGGTTCGATTACTGACCTTCCCACATGTTCTCCCAAGGAACCTGGCAGATGTGGACAAGGACGGCCAGCTGACAGGGGAGGAGTTCATCCTGGCTATGCACCTGGTGGACATGGCGAAGGCCGGACAGCCGCTGCCCCTCACGCTTCCCGGGGACCTGGTGCCCCCCTCCGTCAGGTAGACAGCCGCCGCCGGTGGCCAATCGGTGAACCCGGCAGAGCAGTAAATAGAGCTCTGGAAAAAAATTGAGACCACTCTATACTGGAAAAAAAATCTGCTTGTTTAAAGCTGGTTTTGCTGGCAGAAAGGTACGCTGAGCGTCAGGTTGCTTCCAGGTTCTAAGTACGCAAGTGTACAAGAATATGGTGAAACGGGAGACACTGAGAAAGGCCAGAAAGCAGCCAGGTAAAGGGTGGAAACGACTTCCCAATGCTTGAGATGCCCGTTCACTTATCCGACAGTGCCTCATGAATCATGACCTCAAGTGACCTGTACTTGGTGGAAACGTTAAGTGCAGGTGTGAGGTGCACTGCTAGGACAGTTCATAACAGGCTCATAGAAGCAGGGCTGAAGTCCCATAAAGCAAGGAAGAAGCCCTTCATTAATGAGAAGCAGGAAAGAACCAGGCTGCAGTTTGCAAAAGAAAAAAAAACATTATTCACAGATCCATACCCATAAAGGAGAACTGAGTGAAACAAAAATTGGTGCTATGGTCTCTAACTTTTTTCCATAGTTATATGTAATGAATGGGGAAAGGCGGGGGGGTTGAATATGCTGTGTCAGGCTGGACATTGACCCATCTGGAATCACAGAAAGGGAGAGTGTCCCCATACACTGAGATACTTCGACTGAGCCCAGCTAAGGGACTCCTGATGAGTGAGCACGGGAAGCTGTATGGTGGTTGTTCCTGTGTAGCCTGACTCAGAGTCTCAGGTTCTAGCACCTTCTACCTACACGGAGGCATGTTGTATTTTGCAGAACGGGGAAGCAGGGGGAATTGCTTCCTTTGAATCGCACCATCGTCCCTGAAGAAATTCAAGTTGAACCACCCCAGAAGACAAAGAGTAATGGTAGCATTAGTAGAACGGACAGACGGATTTACACACACACACACACACACACACACACAAAGACAGGCACCTTCAGCTAGTGAATGTTTTTGGTGACACAAGTGTGTATTAGTGATGTGCCGTTCTTAGTATCTTTACAAAGAATCACCTGATTCACATTGAATTGCAGGAGGTCAAAGGTCACTGCCCCTATTGCCATGGTTACCACGTGTGCGTGTGCATGGCCCTCCTTGCAGTTTCGTTCGAGGACAAGCTAAAGGAGAACTTCCAGCGGGGAAACGCTGAGCTGGAGAGGCGGCGGCAGGTCTTACAGGAGCAGGAGCGGCGCGAGCAAGAGAGGCGGGCCCAGAAGGCCCGGGAGGAGCAGGAGCGGCGTGAGCAGGAGGCGCGGGAGCAGGAGAGGAGGCGGCAACAGGAGCAGGAGCGGCGGCTGGAGAGGCAACGCGAGCTGGAATGGCAGAAGGAGGAAGAGCGCTTAAAGGAGCTGGAACGCAAGGAGGTCAGTCTTTCTAGTATGGAATGCTAGCATTGTACTTGGGGTTAGGCAGTCGCTCTTTGGTCATTGGTCCAGTCCCAGCCCATTTGGGTTTAGCAAATTAATGTTGTTGGCGATTCACCAGCACTGTTGCCTCATACCTTTCAGAGCTGGGGGTTGGAATCCCACCTCCACTCTTTGAGAGTTTCCATGTTCTCCCAGTGTTGTGTGGCCTTCCTCCAAAAACATGCCCTTAGGTGGTCTGGTGCCTTTAAATTCTCTGCAGTGCGAGGTTCTAGTGTAAGTGCATGTTTTGTGCCCTGCGATGGGCTGACATCCCGTCCAGGGTGTACCCCCCCAGCCTGGTGCCCTGTGCTGTCCTGGATAGACTCCAGGCCCCCCTGTGATAATTGGCTGGAAGTTAATAAAACTTCATTATTGTAACCCTGTGTTGGGCAAATACAGCATTATAACTAATTAAACTAGTTTACTGGTGAAACTCCGTTTATGTACATCTCTGAATGGCTGGGAAGGTTTGACAGCATGTATTTGGTTATTGGTTTAGCTTGTGTGTGAACGTGTGCGACCTGTGATTAGCGCGTGTGTGTGTGTGTGTGTGTGTGTGTGTGTGTGTGTTTGGTCGTGATCATGTGTGTGTCCCTGCAGGCTGCTAAGCAGGAGCTGGAGCGTCAGAGGAAGATGGAGTGGGAGTGGAGGAGGCGACAGGAGCTGCTGAATCAGAGGAACCAAGAACAAGAGGACATCATCAAGCTTAAGGCCAAGAAGAGGAGCTTGGAGCTGGAGCTGGAGGCTGTGGTGAGGACCAGGCCGTCCTGCACCTGTTTGCCCCGACCGACTGCATTCCCCTTCAGGAACGAGGAACAGCCAGCTGTTGAAATCGCACTATCAGAGACGCACGTTTTCCTTTCAGATGTCAATGGTACACATGCTTGTGTCCACAGCGACAATATTCCCGCCCTCAGGACTCATAAGACCACTGTTTAATTTCAGAGAGACAAGCACAAGCAGATCTCTGACCGACTCAGGGACGTCCAGAGCAAGAGGAGCATCCAGAAGGGAGAGCTGGAACTGATCAGTCAGAAGCAGGACAGCTGCCTGCTGGAGGTCAACGCCCTGCAGCGGCAGCTTGAGGTCTGCGGCCTTCCTCCGCTGCCGTCCAAGATCCCAGCAGCTATGGGACGAGCACCAGCTGCAACACTGATAAATAGATTCAACACGGTTCTTTTTCCATGTGATCTGGCGTTATGTCTGCTGTGCGTTATACAACAGCTGTGCCACTCCTGTCTGATTAGCAGTCTTCAGATTTTGGCAACCAAGGGAGAGACTGTTCTTCACACCTTTCCTGGAGAATGTGCAGTTTTTTTGGGGGGGAATTTACTATAAAAGCAATAGATAGATAGGGTGAAGTTTCCAGGGAGGGTTTATTTCAGGATTCTCCAGCTTTCTGAGGGAGTTTGGCCTGTTTTTGTGCAGGAGGGGCAGAGGAAACATTCTCAGCTGATTGTGGAGCAGCAGAGATGCAAGGAGATCCTATGCAACATGGGGCTGAACAGTAGGTCTGGTGAGTCTGATCTCCCTGCTTCTCCCTGCGTTACCTGGCGCCCCACCCCCCTGCAGTCATTCTTGAAGTACTTAAATGTCATGGTGGCACATGGGTGGTACATGCTTCTTGTGCTTCTAAAATGTAGGTGTACACTACCAGACAAAAGTTTGGATGCACCCACTTGTAATACATCTATCTGTATTTTAGCTACATTATTCACCTTAGAGTAAAAGGCTTGGAGGCAGTCGACAGTTTTGCTTCGATGACAGCAATGCAGAATCTTGGCGTTCTTTCAGCCAGCTTTCAGATGTAACCCCCCCTGGAAGGCTTTTCCAGCAGTACAGGAGTTTCCAGAAGTTCTGGGCACAAGTCGGCTACCAACTCATCTCGGCTCTGTAGGGTTTGGGTGGAGTGGGGGATTGTGGGGGCCAGGTTATCTGTCACAGCCCTCCCTCTCACATGTCAACAAGAAAATACTTACCATATAACCTCGAGGTGCACTTAGGGTTGTTAATGTAAGGGCCCCCTGCTGATACAGCGCGTTGCTGCACCCTCCACACGAACCACCTCAGTGATGAGAACCTGAGTGTAGTCGTGCAGCGGGTGACACCTCAGCATCACACTAGTCCGAATGGAATGGAACAGTGTACATTTTTTTCCGGTGGCTGGAGTGCCAACCCTGCCACCAACCCCCTTGCAGTTTTCCCTGCAAGTTGGAGGACTTCCTTGCAGGGCTTAGATGTAGATTGTCAGTCCCAGGATGAAGCAATTGCAGGTGAAGGGTCTTGCTTAGAGGTAGTGTTTCTGTATACAGGTCCGACACTTTCCTCCGTAAAGAGGGGCGTGACTGAGAAGGACATCGTCTGTCGGAAACTCAAGGAGCAGCTGGATGTGCTGGAGAAGAATACCGTGGCAAAACTGTCGGAGATGGACCAGTACAACGTGGACATCAAGGTGAGGAGGCATTACTGGTGGTAGAAAGGCATCAATGTTGTGGCTTGCCTCTAGTTAGCCCAGTGTGCTGTACAGGGGCCAGTAGCATTTGTAAATAGAATAAAGTGGAGAAGTGAAGCCTCAAAATTGGCAGGAGGTGGGACTTATCGATTGCCCAGTTTACTAAACTAACTAGTGATGGACAAAAATGATGCCCCATGAGCCATTTGCTGTATTTGCTGATTTGATTGCATTCAATTCATAATTGGGCTCAAAGCGCTGCCCCACAGCGCTGCCCCAAAGCGCTGCCCCAAAGCGCTGCCCCACAGCGCTGCCCCACAGCGCTGCCCCACAGCGCTGCCCCACAGCGCTGCCCCAAAGCATGCCAAGAGCACCATCTAGTGGGCTCAAAAAATACAACAAATGGTTCTTGAGGCAAAAACTCAAGAACATTAAATGTTTTGATTTAATAAATATTTAAAATTAATAAATATTTCAAAAATACTTCAATATTTAAAATGGTTCATGATTTTCAGGAGCGGTACAGTGGTTAGCATTTCTTTGGGTCCCAGGTTCGAGTCTCCGCATGGGTCACATGTGTGCGGAGTTTGCATGTTCTCCCCATGTCGTCGTGAGGTTTCCTCTGGGTACTTTGGTTTCCCCCCACATTCCAAAGACATGCTGAGGCTAATTGGACTTGCTAAATTGCCCGTAGGAGAGCATGTGCGAGTGAATGGTGTGTGAGTGTGCCCTGCGATGGGCTGGCCCCCCATCCTGGGTTGATTGATGGATGATTTTCAGGTCACACTGCCCCCTCAGAGCCCACCAATCAGTGACTGTCTCATAGTGTGATGTAATACACAATGTCCGCACCACCCACTTTTCAGTGAGCAGTAAAAACACACCAGCTTGTCTCAGCGGACAGCGGCTCTTATCAGATAAGGGGAAAAGGACGAGATATCAAAAGTAAAAATAAATATATCACATTTGGTTAACATCAAATGAAAACAGCCCTGCAATAATATATTGGATTCTAGGATATCACCTATCAAAAGGGTGAATCTATTCTAGCAGACCATAAAAATCCAATTATGAACAGTGAAAATGGGCATAATAGGTCCCTATAAACGACAGGTTTCTGTCCATGGTGCTGAAAACCAGGATTGGCAGAATTCACATTACAGCGATTCCCCACTATATCGCGGATTTTCCTCCGACGCCTCACAATTCTCTGCGTATCCCGTACATTGTTTGTGGTCCGATTGTTTTCGTTTTGTTCTAAGCCCTACGATGGAAGACGTTGACCATTCAGGAGAAGGTAAAACTTCTGGATGTGCTTCGGGAAGGAAAGCGTTATGCGGACGGCGTTCGCCATTATGGTTTGAATGAATCAACAGTACGCTACATGAAGAAGGATGAAAAGAATGTGTAAGAGCCATATATGTTTTTATTTTTATATATTCCATTACATATATAGAGAGAAAGTTGTGTGTGTGTATACATATTAAAAATTATTATTTTATTATTATTATTATTATTATTATTATTATTATGTTACTCATATCCTTAGCCCGACATTTAACATAGCCCGATATATGTGTTTTAATGAGTTTACATATGTTTAAAGCATGTGGGAGGGGTATTTTAAGGCTTAAACTTAAAAAAAAAATTATATGATCCTTCTGTATCGTGGATTTTCACCTATCGCTGATGGGTCTGGAACGCATCTACTGCGATAGGCGGAGGATCAAATTTACCTTCATGTGGAGTCTTGGCTTTTCACAATGTTTCATTCCTGCTTATAGCTAAGGTTTTTTTTAGCCGTCGTCACTCTAAGGTTGCCCATTAATGGTTTGGAATTGGGAATGTAAAGCTGTTTTGTTAGCATGTCTGCCTTACAATTCCTTTACTGTAAGTCAAGGCCTGCTGGAACTCAATACTGCTTCATGGCGCTTGTATTTACTCTTTATTTTTTATTACATTATGTTTGAGACTAACCCCTTTATCTACCTCTCCATTCCTCCTGTTGAGCTCCATACAGAACTAGTGGAGAAAAGGGGTGCTTGGAGGGGAGACGATATCTCTGGATGCCCACTTAAGAAATATCTGCGTTACCTTCCAATACACCTTCCAAACTTAAGTGGATTGAACATGGGTGCTGTTGAATTAATAAAAAAAATGCACTGTATTAAAATTATTTTGTTTATATAACATAAAATTGAACTATAACCATGAAATTTAAATCTGTTGAGTTTATATATTGACAAAATAATAATTCAGAATTTTTAACCCTCATTGAACAAAATTAAACCTAATATGGACAAATGGAAAGCATTGAAATTATCCTTATGGGGGGAAGGTTAATGTTACTAAAATGGTTGTGGTGCCTCAAGTTAATTATCTCTCTATGATGCTTCCATTTAATATTCCGGAAAGGATATTTGAACAGTACGAGAGTATAGTAAAAGATTTTTGTTGGGAAAGAATAAACCTAGGATTAAAATTACTTCGCCCAGAGACAAGGGAGGTCTAGGATTGCCAGATGTTAGATTATATAGCATGTCATTTGAAATAGCCAAACTCTACTATCACTGGAAGAATGTGAATTCTGATGTGGACTGGATAGCTATCGAGAGCAATTTGGCTTCACTATTTCAACCTCTGCACATTCTGTCACAATGGGGGGACAATATAAGAAACACAAACCCGATAATATCTTTTTCGAGAAATATATGGATCAAAATACATAAGAAGCTTAAAGTATCACATGACATGCAGCCATATTCCTCAATTTGGCACAATCCTCAAATACAAATAGTAAAAAGTATGGAAACAATGGCAACCCAAAGGGGTGAAAACTCTCTGGGATTTATTCGTAAATGGGATGTTTATGTCATAATCAGACTTAAAGAGTAAGTATGATGTAGGAGGAGGAGGGAGTTTTTGGAAGTTTTTGCAACTGAGGCATTGAGTCACAAGTGTTAAAATGCAGAAGATGAATGGTCAAGAATACTTTCTAGAGTGGGGAAATATTTTAGGGAAGTAAAAGCTAAATTTATTCAGTATAAAATTATACACAGATAGTACTGGACACTAGTTAGACTAAATAGAACTGGACTAATTAATACTGATCAGTGTTGGAATTTTAGAAGGCAGGTGGGGGTTTATTTACACATGCTGTGGCAGTGCTCTCAGGTATATCCATTTTGGGGTAGAGTTCTTGGTCTCCTGGACAAATGGCTAGGCTTTACTTTACCCCGCAAACCCGACTCTCTCTGCTAGGAGATAGAGTGGAATTGCCAAAGGTGAATAATAAACAGTTTAAGGCTGTGATGGTGGGACTCAACTGCCATGAGGGTAATATTAAGGCATTTGAAATCCTCAACAATCCCCAATATAAAGGAATGGACCGATGAGATGATTAAGGCAGTCTTTCTCATGATGGTGGGTAAATCTGGGGTGGCTCTTGTGGTTCTCATATGAGGTCTTTGGTGCACATTAAGTGAGGCAGATACAGGCCACCCATTGTGTACCTCTGTGCCATTTAAATGGGCTTGCAATCTGAAGAGGTGTGAGGTCACAGTGATTTAACACTGGTCCACTTTTTCTTATGGCCTTGAGCCAGGTCATGACAATATCTTGTGTAGCACTAATGACGCATCTGCTCATGTTATCTCATAACTTGAAGCTGTTTGTGCAGCACAACCCACACGGCACCAACAAGACATTGAGAACAATCCCAGCAGCCCTCGGCTCTCTTACCCAATGCTAGGGGTAAGGGGACCAAACTTCTTTAAATTTCGCTTTCACAGTGGCTTTTGAAAAAATTAAGCAAATCACGCAATGCTATTGAAATTATTAAAACATAGAGATTAACAGTCAAATATGTTTTGTGATTTTAAATGATGAAGTAATATATTGGATATAACATGAATGTATTTCTTATTTCTTTTTTTTTGGGTTTTCTGTGGTGAGAAATGAAAGCTACAGGCATGTAAATATTGCTTCCTGTAGTAACTTGTAAAATGTTCCTCATTGTTAACAATCACATTACATGTGAAGGTGTCAGTCAGTGGAAACACATAGTGAGGCACGCTGGCCAGCCATTGTATTCGTTCAGGACCAGCCCATCAAGTAAAGGTTTCAGCACCACGGACAGTGACCTGTGTTAAACTGACCTCAGGTTCCTACATTGGCTCTATGGAATTTTCTGTAAATAATTAAATGCCACTGGCCCCCTACATGCGGAAATGTTTCCCCCTCCCCCAGACTTCTTCAGAGAGCTTTGGAGGACATTGTCTGCACGCTACCAGAGGCAACTAAGAATGTGCTTGAGTTGGGAGGAGGCAGTAGTCCCCATTTTTCCCTCCTGCTGTAGAGGGTCATCGGGAGGAGGTGGGTTTGCTGCTCTCTTTCGTGTCTCTTCAGCAGGTGGCTCTTAGAGATTTGTCTAAGAAAGGTCTGTACCAGGCTTGTGTTAAAGTGCTGCATTTTCGGGCACTGAGTGGACTGGCGGATTCTAGGTGGTCAGGTTTGTTGAGGCCTGGATCTTCCCCGCGGGGATGTTGGAGGTCCCTGTACAAGCCCCCCATTGAGAAGCACACGGTGGATCTTCAGTGGCAGATTGTGCACGGGGCAGTGGCCACAAACAGCTGATGCACATTGATTCCACAGGGTGGGAATTGGTTTTCTTAGCTAATCTGTTTCTTTAAAACAAAGAAATGGATTGTTTACTTGTGTCTTTTATTCTACATCATAGATAATGCGAACCTTCATATAAGTAAGAGGTAATATTTTGCTCAGTATCAGTTCAAGTTCAAATACTTCAGGTTTTTTATTTGGCAAAACAAATAAAATTGTTCAGATACTTCAGGTTTTTTATTTGACAAAACACATAAAATTGTCATGCAAAGTCATTGATTTATTTTTAAAACTATTGCACTGTGATACATTTAACATCATATTTTCAGTTCTGCCAAATCTCATATTGACATCTTAGTGGTTTTCCAACGGCTTGTGGTGTCACATGGTGGTCGAAAATGATATTACAGGCTTTTGTTGAAATTACCTTAAAATTCATCTGGAATGTATTGATTTATGCCATAATTAATGATGCAAATTAACACAGATGGGGCCATTTTGACCCCATTTTGATGTTTTTGAAGAGGTAGACGGTCCAGTTGGCTGTATTAGTCAGTCTGCTAAGAAACATGGCGCCAACAAGCCCATGGCCCCTTTTCATGTAAAACTTCGTACAGGAGGCTGTTTGTGCAGATTAGTGCCTTTGTTAGCCTCGGCTCCTGTAAATCATATAAGCACACCCACCACACCCCCAGGAGCATTCCGCGTGCCCCCACCGGCCAACCTGCTTGTCCCCCCCAACCCACAGACCGTCTGTAGTTCTGAAATTTATCCACATGGCTGCTGACCAAGTCTAAGGTAAAATTTCATAAATGAAATTTTCAGTAAAATACATTTTTTTCCTCTAATCTGGGAGACAGTGCAGAATTATTGGAGTCGGTCCTAACTCTGTCAGGCACCTAGGACTCGTATCTCCCTCTGAGAATCTCTTCTAATGCGCTCAGCAGCAGAAATTCTCCATCCTAGATGAGCCTGCAAAGTTCTGTAGAAGTTAAATACAAATAAAGGATGAGACAATTTACTTAAAGCATGATACAGTTCATATTGCTCTTCAGGCTTCGTGATAAAATATTAAAATTATGGAGTACAAAGTTGTACAACCCAAATAATACGGATTATTTTCCATCTTAACCCATATTCTAAGCATATTGATTTCTCTTGTAAATTTTACTTTTACAGCAGTATGATTTAAGACACTAACAGCAATTCATTTTTCAACCAGTAATTGTTAATGTGATAGCCTCTGGATCTCCAGCAGAAGGGCTCCTTTCCTCAGCCGGATGTCCTCAAGTTCAGAGTGCTTCTCTGGACTCAGGTCCATGGAGACTGCAGCAGACAGGAAAAGGAGATCGTCAGCGGGTGTGGAGCTCAGCAGGTTGGCCATCTCTGCCAGTTTGGTTGTTGGTTCAACTCCCATGGCAGAGTAATCGTAACATTGTTAAGCCCTTGAGCAAGTCCCTTAGACCCAAGTGCTCTGACCCCAAACTCTCCTCACTTCGGACAAAAGCATATGCTGAATATATGTAATCCCAAAGGGCAGTTACAGAAGACCCCAGGACCGGAGTAACATGGGAAGCAATTACTGATGCCTGGAAGCTTTGGGGCATGCAAATAAACTGCATCCAAAGGCAAATGGCTAATAAAGAATGCTCTGAATGCCAGGCATTCGTCCAGCAGTGAGATCGTAGAGATAATGAATAAAGATAGAAAGTGTGAATAAAGATAAAACATTTTGATTGTATTTGCGAAGCGATGCTGGATGCGCTGAGCTCGCCGGGAAGGTCATGTGGTCCGCATTCCCTCCCCATGCACACGTGATCAGCTCAATCACACCGAAATTGTCGGTTTGCTGCCCTTCAGGGAAACAATCTAAAGGGTGTTACGGGAAAAGTAATCGATGCAAGAGCCAATGATGTTCTCCTGGTGCCTACCCGTGTTTATGTTATCGTTACTGACACAAACAATGATGAACGATAATAAGCATTTATAAGCCATGATGACCGCACCATTAACGTGGAGTTGCACTAACGTCTGTTTTTATAGCTAACCAACAAGTCAACGTCTCACCCTGGTAATGCAACAGCGCCGTTTAAACAATACGTTTACACCGATCAGTGGCCTGTACTACGAATCAGGGTTACTGGCTTATCGGGGTAACTTGACGGATTTAAGGTACCACAGTTTAAATGAATTTCATATTTGTTCATCGGGATGCCTGAATCGGTGCTAATCAGTACTACGATGCCAGTTATGCAATGTAGTTTTGATAAAAACTTTTCTGTCATTTAACATAAGAGGAAAAAAATAATTATACTGTAGTAAAATGGTTTAAAACTGTGACAAATTTTGCCTTTTTTTTACAGTGTATACTTCCAGTCACAAGGTAGCAGATACGGATTTCTGAAATAGCAAAGATAAAGGTCAATGATTAATATCCCTCATCTCTTTTAAAACGATAGGTAAGATGCTGTTTTGATATCCTGTCTAGGGTTGGAGTGTAACAGTATTCACGGGAAAGGGGAATGGGATAAAGGGACAAACAGGGTGAGGGCAAGAAGGGAACACCAGTGGACAAAGGGATATTTTTTGTATTTTCATTTTTTTTCCATGTATAATACTGACACTGAACAAATAACCCAGTGCAAAAGACTTTGGGACTGACCACAGCCAAAATAACAAACAAAATCCCCAACTATCAAGTGCGACCCACAGCTAATCTCACCTAAGTGCAAAAGAAAAGGAAACCAAAAGACAAACACTCCACCTCACTCCCTAACCAAATAAACAGAGTCCAACACACACTTGCAAAACAAAATAGCAGTCACTCCCTATGCAGCAATACAATCACACATACATAACTTACACACAAGTCAAAGCAACAAGGGGGCTAGTGAAGACGTAAACCAAAGAAAACCAAGCGGGGAGACAGCAAGCCAAACTGAGGTCGCGGGGGGGACCGGAGCCTGTCCTTGGAACAACAGGCGTAGGCAGGAACCAACCCTGGGCAGGAGTCAACACTCTGCAGGGCGCAAACACTCACAACTCAGATTTGCCAATTAACCTACCCTGCGCACTTTTGGACTGTGGGAGGAAACCGGAGCCCCTGCTGGAAGTCTTTCCCCATTCACCAGATTATATTGCCAGAAGACTGAAAATTAGATATCAAATACTAGAGTGACATAAAAACAAAAAACAAGTTTGCTTGTAATGAGACGCAAAACAGAAGATTATCTCTTTTTATATTTTGAGAAAACATTTTAACATTTATCCAATTGCAACAATTTTCTAGGAGAAGGGGTGTGTTTTTTGACACAAGTGCCAATATTTTTGGCCATGACTGTAATAGTTATTTGTGATTTGTAATAATTATTTAATTTTATCGATCCATCTACTTACCTACACTAAAAAATGTACTGTTGGATGTAATTAATTTTAAGACTAGTGGTTACATGAAATTACTTTCTAAGAACATTTTATTTTGTAATTCAAATTTTTCTTATTTTTCAAACCAAAAAGTTACAGCACTCTTCAGCCATTCACATTTATCCAAGCGTCGACCCGGGACTCGGTGGGCTGCTGTCTGCCAAAGTGTGCTGTCAAGAACAAAGCAAATTGTTGTTAGGAAGACTATGTAGATAGGATTGCTTATCAGTAAAGTGCTTTAAAAATTAGTGCTTGGGTTTTTGTACGAGAAGCTGTAATTTCCAGCTCCACTAATGTCCACGCGTTGTTGTGGAGATGCTTAAGATGTTTTATTTTAAATAACACATTAGCCGAAAAGAGTTTCATTGCTTAAAAACGATGAGGTTAAAGAGGCTTATTTTAAATAAAAGATCAGCATGTGTTGTCATACATCTTTTCAAGTTCTGGTTATACCTTTTGATTAACCATACGTAGATAAATTTAGCTAATTGTAGCTAAGCAATCCGGGGGGGGGGGGGGGGGGGGTTAGAGATCGACTTTTATTTAAATTAGAAATAGATTATTTTACACTATTTACAAATAAGCATATAAAATATAGAATTGGTGTGCATTCTGCCAGAATGGCGGCATGCTTCTCACAATCCAGGCCAACGGTTCGCCTCACGACAACAATTTCCCCTGGTAGCCATTTGACAGCAGCTTCACGCAACGAGCTGGCTCAATAAAGGAAATGCTGTGTGGATCTACGCGCGTGCGCCACACGAGAGTGAGAGCATGCATTCGTTTAAACAAGAATTAACCGCGTTATTTCCTGATTATTGCTATCGAAAATGCTCAGAGCGCTTTACTTTATTATTCACATTGACAGAAATGTGCTTCATTACTTAAAAACATTACGGTTATAGGGGTTTTATTTGCTAAAACAGGCGCTCCGCCGGCGTAGCCATTTTTAAAGGGGCGTCGGCGTGGGTGCGCATGCGCCAAACGCCGGACTAGCGATCGTCCATTCCGACCCGCGTTGTTCAAACAGGGCAGTCGCATGTGTCGGAGCTCCAGGATCGTTTCGTCCTATTTCTTCTAAAAGTTTGCCGCTTACATGCTTTCTCAAACCTGGTAAATATAACTAAAGTCTTTCGTGTTGGTTAAATGTAATGAGTGATCGCTTCTTTTAAAACGACGGGCTTGTTTGTTGTTTTCGCTTGTTTAAATTTGCTGTTCTGCTGCTTCTTTCGGGCATGTTTGTTTAAATTCACACTGCTTTTCTTTTAAAATAACACTAAGGGTTTTCTTCTTTAACACACTTGGTGCTTTCTTCTTTTAAAACATTTGGGCGCTTTCTTTTAAAATACGCCGCGGCGCTTACTAACAACACAGGGCCGGACGGACGCCCCCTCTGAACGTGTATGCGCTAGCTTGCCATTATCCTGTTCTATGTTTTATTATTATTATTTACCTTAAAAACGTAATTTAAAAAGCACATTAATTAAATACATGGGTTTATTCTATTAAAGTTTAATCTCCCAAACCCCCCTATCTGCAACACGTGGCATAAGCATGTATTGATACCATATATGGGCATAAACCCTCGACCAATCAGCATCAAGGATAAGCCACTTCCTCTTATGACGTCAGAAGCGGAGAATTAAGCTCCGCCCAAGGTACCACATAATATTTTTTCACATAAATATATAAAATGTACATATACAGGGGAGAGGGAAAGCCCCCCCCCCCAATCAGGATTACATTTAGTTATATTCTAGCCAGAGAGAAAATGTATAATACTATATTTTTCGTGTTTAATCAGCTCACTGAACACAGGCATTTATTTTTGTCAAACATACAGTACTGTGCAAAAGTCTTAGGCAGTCCAAAGAAATGTTTAAAGCTGTTTATCTGGGTAGCAAGTGTACTTTGGCTTAGAACAAAAAATACAATTTAACATTAGAACGTGTGCAAATTAAGAGTAACACAATAAAAACTAGTAATAATTTCTTCTGTGTTCTAAAAAGTTACTGATATCTAGTTGGATGGCTAGATGAACACCACATCAGTTCCCAAACTTCTCCTCAGGGGCACCTCAGCCGTTCCATGATTTTGCTAAATTTCACCAACAGCTCAATTAAATTATTAAATATATTGGTTAAAAAAGTCAGTGCGAGATTGACTAGCTGTATGAGGTCTGCTAGTGGCCAAGTCAAAAAATACATGGCTGCACTGGACGGTCGCTGCAAATACTAGGATGATTTTAGCAGAGGTTCTGAAATGGCGAAGATGACACACTTTCAGAGTGAAAAGGATTATAAAGGTTAAAAAGCAGAGATTTCACCTTTTTGCCAGGAGAACCAGCAACATGTCACAGTGACACTGAGGAGTCACTATAAACCCAAAACCCTGGATAGAGGGACTGAGTGAATGAGGAGGTGAATCTGTGCAGGGGGGTCAGTCCATCAGAGAAGACTCTGTAGAAGGACAGAGCACCAGCCCCCCAGTCCAGATACACTCCTACTCTGCGGGAGCCTGAGGGCCGTATGGGTATGAGAGTCTCTTTATTATTGTGCCAGACAGAGTAACTGTCAGTATAACAGCACAGAATCCATGACTTGTCATTGTATCCAAGGAGACAGTCCCTCCCTCCTTTCCTCCTGATGACTCCTTTATAAGTCACTCCTATCCAGGCTTCATATCCATCCCACTCAGCCTCCCAGTAACAGCGGCCAGTCAGACTCTCTCTGCACAGAACTTGGGGGCGGCTGTCAAATCTCTCTGGATGATCAGGATATGGCTGCCGCTCTGCCCCCTCTGTCACCTTCCTGTTCCCCCCTGACAGAGACAGGCGTCTGTTTGCTGTGTTGGGGTCCAGTCTGTAGGCAGGAGGAAGAATTATTAATCCCATCAGGCCGCCTGTACTTTCTGTTTCTGTACGATATAAAAACAGCACAGCTTCCCCTAACGAAGCGGGAACTGAAGCTTATGAAACAGCTCAGGAAATGTCGGAGGGAAGCGAGCTAAACTAACAGCTTAATTAGTGAAATTACGGGGAAGTAAAATTACAAAGCAGCGATATTCATCAGACATATTCATCACAAGCATATTTACCACAAAACGGCACCAGAGATCAATACTAAAGTCAGTGTCTTTCCTTCTAACTGCTAATTCCGGCGCGTGCGGCATGAAAATGGCCATCAATAACAGAATATTTAAGTAATATTATTACATATTTAAAGTGACATTTAATAAAAGTTTGGACCTGGATTCTGATACAAAAGCTGTTTCCGGCGCCGGAGTTGCGCTCCATGAGGATTCAGTATTTACAGCGATTGCTAAAGATGGTCTTTAGTCACAGCAAAGCCGGTCTGAATGCATTTCAAATGCATCGGCTTATTTCCATGAAGCATATGTCATACTGTATCTACTGATCCGGGAGAAACGCTGCAGTGTGGAGCGGGGCGGAATAGGTGCCGCGCAAAGCCGGCAAACTAATGATAATACCGTCTACAAACCATCAAAAAAAGCGGATTAAACTACACAGTGAGACGTGCATCATGAAAAACAGAAAGGTTCTCATTACCTCATTAAACAGAAAAATATTGCTCAGAAAAACGGGATTATTATTTTATTAATTCGAAAAAACAGACTTGATTTTTTTCCCAGATGAATGCAATACGCTTCCATAGCGAACCGCTTACCACGCGCGTGACTCTAGATACGGCGCCGCTACCGCGAGGCGTGAGCCCCGCATCTCGCGCACGCGGCCGCTCTAATCTGTTAACATGGGCGCCGAAATGAAATTTGATATTTTCCGCCGCACATGATGCACATCCAGTGTGTCCTGGGCGCTAATTTCTTTTAGCACCGTGGATCAGGAGAACTTTTTAATATTCATGAGTGAAGCCCTACACGATTGGCTGGCTGATTAATATTTATGAGAGGGGCACTACCTCATTGGCCAGTTAACATCGACTTGTGCTGCCTGTTTCTTCTACCTAAAGCAGGGGTGTCCAAATCCAGTCCTGGGGGGCCGGTGCCCTGTGTAGCTCAGCTCTTTCCCTGTTCCACCATAAATAATTCAGCTCAAGAGCTGTGTGGTTATTAGCACAAGGAGATGAATCAGGTGTGTTAAATGAGGGGAAACCCAAAAATGTGCAGGACTCTGGCCCTCCAGGACTGGATTTGGGCTCCCCTGGTTTAAGGCATTCAGTGACCAATCAGTAATATTCTCTCATGAATATTAATGAGTGTTACAGAACCACCCTGTAAAAATGCAAATTCACATTTCGCACATTTGCACGGAAAAGATGGCGGCAGGTGCAGTATTTATCAGAACAGTTTTGGTCACGTTGGAAAAAGGAGTATCTGTCTAACATCGCAACAAGACAGAAATGGCACTCTCCAAGGAGAAACTTGAAGGTTGGAGATGTTGTGATGGAGAAAATGGATGACTTGCCACGCAATGAATGGAGATTAGCACGTGTAATGGACACAACAACTGACAAAGATGGACTTGTAAGAAAGGTAAAGCTTCGTTTTGGAGAAAGGAAGATGGACAAAGGACAATGTTACAGTAAACCTTCTGTAGTGGAACGCCCAGTGCAGAAACTGGTTTTGCTATTGGAGACTGTTTAATTACATTCTGAAGTTTAAGGTTTATTCTGTCATGTAAACTGTGTTTTCATACAATGTAATGTTTACAGGTCAACGGTTACAGGTCATTTCTTCATTAGGAAATCATTATCACTCCGTTTGGTTCCCATTTGAGCTCTAATGATTTGGTGGGAGTTTAAATGACCGTATTAATATTTCGTTTATTCCATTTATTAGTTACAAATGTTATTCCTTGTTTAACTGTATAAGACGAGTGATGCCTTTTATTGTGAAAGAACGGCTTTTATTTTGAAGGAACATAGAACAACAAGCTGCCGTAAACCAGTGTTGCAAACCGCACAGTAGCGGGAAAACTTCATGGAAGTCGAAGCAAGGTGTGTTCCGTGAAAAAGGAATAGTTATATTACGATTCTTTTTTGGTTAATTTCTTAAATACCAGTGATGGTTTTAGCTCCTGGTTGATGAGGAACAAGGTGGGTTTTGAAGGTTGATTTGTAAATGTATATATGTTTAATATTTCTGTTGTAAGGTGTTTTGCCGAGTAAAATGGACTACGTTTTTGCTCACTACAAGGTGCTAAAGAGCACGGATAAATTAAGCGTGTTAAAGGGTTATAATTTACAAGCTGCTTTGTTTTATTTGTCATGTAAGGTCACGGACAATTTGATAATGATTTACTTTAGTTTATTTCGTGATTCAAAGGTGTTTAAAAGCAAGTGTGACGGTGCGTCACGACGTAACGTGGCTGCGTATAGCAGGGCAGTGGAGTTGGCGGGAGAGAGAGGGGGAAAGGAGGTTTTTTTTTGGTTCGTTCGGGTGATGTAGAGTAAGTAGGGAGAATTCCTTAATGTAGTCACACAGGACCAGATTAGTCTGAAGGCAGGTTCGAGCCACGTTGGTGCTCCGGAGAAGGGAAATTGCTGTGTGTTACCAGAACGACAGAGGAGAGCTGCTCCCGGTGCCGCGCAGTGGGAACCGGAGCTTGGAGGAATCGCGGTAGCTTCCCTGCTATACAGAGACGACTCATCAGCTCCAGTACCAAGGACGACGCAGGTGATATTTAATAAAGTTTATTTCGGCGAATGTACATCAGGGTGATCAGCAACTTGGCCAAGAAGTAGAAGACTTCTGCTAACGTGACGGACACTAAGCGGAGTTTTAAAAGATCGCTGCTGCACACCCCATTTTCTGCGCACGCTACCACCTGGCAGGGCAGGCCCGCTATGTTCTAACTGCATGCCCGGATGCCTGATTTCTCTGGCGGTCATTTTTGGAAGTAAATGTACTGAACAGACTTTCGCATGGGAGTGTTGATGTTATCGGACGGATTATTACAATGTGCCGGTGGTATAAAGTGCTAAATGAATAAGGTTCATTTCTGTTATGAGGTTGTTGTGCATGTTTAATATGAATGTGTCCTGTTGTAAGGTTACTACGAACGTGTTATATGAAGGGTAAAAAATATCCCGTCGGAGGTAAACGGGAGTTCTTGCTTGAAGCCTCCACCGTTAGACACTGAGCGCTCAGTAGGGTGACTGGGGCTGGGGTTTCATTAATAGAGGGGAGTCAGGTGGTTGGTGAAACTCAATTTGGTAATTGCAGTCCTTTGTTTTATGTGAGCTTTGGTTCTTTCCATCTAATAATTTAGTAATCTTACAGAGAATAAACTGCCTATGTGTTCAATTTACCCTATCCTGGTGTACAGTGGTTACCCTGCTTCTATTATTTAGGCTCTCTCCGGAGTAGGGGCGTCTCACCTGCTACTGCTGGGTACTTCGGTCGGGGGGTGGGGGTACGGTGTGGGTACTTAAACATCACGCTATCCCCAACAGTACTACACTCCAGGTTGGCACCGTGACGCTGATAGGGAAGTGCTGGAGCCTTAGCCGATCTGCTCACGTAGTGCATGTAGCAGACTAGGGAGGCGATTGGTGAGGGTACAGGGACCTACATCCTGCTGTACCTTCTCCGTTTGGAGGATTGGGCAGCCTAGACCTCTACTACGCAGGCTGTGGCCCAGTCTGTTACACGTTGTTAAAATGGTTTAATTGAATATAATTCAATGATATGGGGGGGAGAGAAAGGCCAGCTCCATTGACACTACTTTATGGTCCGAGATACCAAGATCATATACCTGTAGATTACTGATGGGGGCGAAGTTTGAAATGACCAAGTCAAGTGTGTGACCCCTGGAATGTGTGGGGACATCAACATGTTGTTGTAGGTTGAGGGAATCTAGCAGCTCCAGGAAATCAGCAGTGAGATAACCGGAAGTGGTCTTTACTCTACTCAACTCTGATCTGAGGATCTTTGTTTCTAGTGTCGACGACATTCCTAGGCTGTGAGATGCCGACTTCCTGTTTTGATGCTAATATGCTAGCATGATTGTAGTCTCCACAAGCAGATCAGAAGATTGGACACAGCCAAGCCTCTCAGCTCAGGCACCTCAAGCCCCAGGGCACTGTGGGAGCTGAGGTGGACTTACCAGGCAGACAGACTCGGGTGGTGACAGGGGGCTGGGGGGCTGCAGGGGACCTCCTGGGGAGAAAGGACAGATGAGCACCTTCAGTGTGATAGCAGTGAGACCAAACAGCCCAGATTCCCTAACAGTGACTCCCCCAGTCTAGAGGGCCTCAGATGTTCTCAGAGATCAAGGCAGACTCGTGAGGCTGGTAAAAGTGCTCTTTCAGCAGACCCCAGAGGCTAATGGGACTGCAGTACATCACCACTCGCTTGGGTGCTCCTAGAGCCAAAACTTACTTTCAGGATTTTCTACAACACATGAAGATCCAGCATCTTATACGGCGCATTAATCACCCCTTACTTTACTTTCTCATTTTAATAGAGAATGAAATCCTGATTCCTGGTCCTGGAGATGAAGTGTGTGTATAATGAAGCAAGCATGCGCCAGGGACAAACTGAACTGTGTCCAACAATTACAGACTTTTCCCTTTGAACCCAGACTGTTCTGAATGAAGGACTTTAAGCAAAGTTTGCTTATACGGGCCAGTCGATATAATTCTTGACACTGACCCAGTTTTTAGAATTTTCAGCTTCACTGCTTATGTGGTGTGTGAGAGAGGAGCTTAAAACCACATCAGACCAAATGTCATTTTAGATTCATGACACTGGGTCTAATACTACACGCTGTTTCACTTCTGTAAGTTACGTTAATGCATAAGAAAGTGCTTTCGACCAATGTACCGGAATCACATTTTTTATTGGAAAATAATGGAACGTGTGCATATTCGTGCTTTTGCAAAAAGCAAAACGAAGAATGAAGTACAAGAATGGAGGTGGGTGAAATTCACCATGTGCTTTGAGGTGAAAACACGCCTGCCCCCTAGTGGTCAACAAGCGGCATCGCAAACATAATGGTGAAGTCCAAAATATTCAGACTCTGACACATAATAAAATTGTTTAGTCTGGAGCTTACAACAAAACGGAGAATATCATTTACAGTTAAACCAATATTATTTCAGAGTGATGAGCCACGTACTTGCTGGAGCCACACTGCACATTGGTCAGCACGGTGAAGTTGTTCCTCACGCTACGAAGGCTCGCAAGCACCTACGTGAGAAAAACACAGAACATCAAGACTCCTAAAAAATAAACACTGCAAAGGCCAACCTTCATAAATTCATATTCTTTGCCCCAATGTCATATTTACCTGAGCAAAGGGTGTTACAATCAGGTCATCCCCATGTCTGCGAATGAAATAAATTCATAAAATTCATGAAATAAATTTCCATTACACAGAAGCAATATTAAACTGACAGTATTGTTCAGCCAGTCAGCCAAACAGAAACAGCACCTAGATATGATTCTATGTATATAAGCATAAGGTACACCCTGATGGTATCACCGCAGGTCACAAACACGCAAACAGTTAGCGATTTAGAGATTCCAATCCGCCTAATCGCATGCGTTTGAGCTCCAGAATGAAACCCAGATGGCAGAGGGGAGAACATGCAAACTCCACACACGCAGAGCACAACCCACAGCCCTGGAGGTGCGAGGCTACAGTGTTACCCAGAAACATAGAATAAAACAATGGAACATCGAACGAAACAATGAATGGACAACAAAGACAGGTTAAAACAATGAATAAAGTCTCTCGGGATTCCTCTGTTCTAGCCGAATTATTCTGACCGTTCTGAGTGACGGAGTAACTTAAGTAGCTAGTATGTGATTCCCACAAAGACACATTATCCTTCACTTTGTCTCCATACCGATAACACAGAGTGATAATATACAGATGAAGTTTCCATCAAAGTGTTTAAAGTCTATGAACTACTGTTCCAGGACCTCAGAGAATGGGCCACTCCAAGACAAAAAGCAAAGATACGCAAATGATTGATCATGAAAAAGGTTATGTAGAAACACAACAAGATGTCAGACTGGGTGGCAAGTGGGTTAACCGGCTAGGAAGAGTCTGAAGAGCTTCTGAATTTGGGAAGCGAGCACACGGTAAACAATTTTTTCTAGGTGTGGCTCATCACCCTCCGGCGAATATTCACTAACAGCCACCATTTCTACTAGAGTGGGGTCCGGGAGAGAAATGGACGAGAGGGCAGAGGCTGAACGATCGAGGTAGGGTTTAAACATGTTTATGTGACAAACCCTGGACTTCCTCCTATGATCTGGGGTTTCTATCACATAGTTGGCAGCGCTCAGCTTAGAGTGGATGACATAGGGATCTTAAAACCGAGCACAAAGGAAGGAACTGGACAAAGGGAAGGACTGCTCTGTAGCAGCTTTATCGAACTGTGCCTTCATTTTTACTTGCAAGGTACCAAGGGACGTCCTAGCTAAGGGTCTAACAGCAGACAATCACTGCTCCTGAAGCACTTTGAGGGGACCTCGAACCAAATGACCAAACACGAGGTCAGCAGAACTAAACCCAGTCAAATCCTGGATGGTGTCGTAGATAGCAAAGAGGAGGAGGGGCACACCCTCATCCCAATCTTTCCGTGCATCTATACAGAAAGTGTGGCGCATGTTATTAAATGGTAAGTGCTGGATACTGAGTACCAAACTTCCAACTCACAAACCACTTGGGCAAATAGTTTTGATGTGAAGTTGGTACCTTGATCAGAGAGAATTTTATCACTATAATGTGGGATCTAAGACTGCGAATGGGGATAGCTTCTGGGAAACGAGTCAAAGTGCACATTAATGTAAATAGATAAATATTGCCCGAGTGAGTTTTTGGTAAAGGACCGACATAGTCTATAAGTACATGTTTGAAAGGTTCACCGATCACAGGTATGGGCCATAACAGAGCTGGAATAATTACCTGATTTGGTTTGTCCACTATTTGACAGGCATGACAGGACTTACAATACCTCTTTGTATCCGAGTTTACCCCAGGCCAGAAGAAATGACTTTAGGAGACTGGATAACGCCTTTTTAATTCCTAGATAACCCGAACATGGATGATCGTGGTCGAGGGACAACACATATGTCCAATATTTCCCAGGGACTACTACCTGATATACCGAAGACCAATCGAAAGGCATATTCGGAGGGGTCCACTTACACATAAGCACTTGATCACGTAGGAAGTAAGCAGTGGGGTGATTCTTGAAAACCGTCTCCTCGACAGAGGCGGCACGACAGGACTCCAAGGAGAGATTAGCTCCCTGAGCCTTAACCAAGGCTTCCTTCATAGAAGGAACTTCAGGGGAAACAATAACAGGGCGAGCAACAGGGGTGTCAAAATCACAAAATGACGGGGTGGCTGAAGGAGAGTCATACATAAATGTATAAGCTAGGTCTATGTCCGCAAATATATGCCTTTGGGCACGGGTGAACACACAGGCTGTAAACACGTTCTACAGAAACATCGTTTGAACATAACATTGGTTCGGAGATGACTTCAGGTAGAGGAACAACTCTTTCTCCAGCAATGTCATTCTCCAAAATAAATTATATTCCAGGAACAGGTAGGCGAGGCTGAACTGCCATATGGAAGAACCCAGAGAAATCTGGAGTAGTTAGGAACACATTATGCAAAGGGACCGCCGTCACACACAGGTCGATGCCCTGTACAAGCACATTTGTACCATAAGCTGACGTACCATCGAGAGGGGCAATTCCTTCCAATAGAAATGACTGGGCAGCACCCATATCTCGCAGGATAGTCACCGGATGTTGCATATCAGTCTCGCTAAGCGAAACAGATCCGGTGAAGGCAAAAGGTTTGAAAGCTGACTCCACCTCTTGGGTCAGGGGTGCAGCACTATTCCTACTAGCCACAACTTGGCTGGTCGGGCTGGGGGATTTGCTCAGCTTCCGAAAACTCTGTTGGTAAGACTCAGGTACACATTCATACTCCCTTAAAACTGTAGCTTTCACAATGCCAAAATCAAGGCTTTGTTCTAGTGTGAGAGCCGAACACAATTCCTGCGCTTTACCCACTAGCTCAGATTGCAGCAACAGTGACTAGAGATGTCAAGGCCAGTTAAAAGTCGTAGCGATCGATTCAGAAATAGAGAAGTAGGCATCCACCTCATTCTCACAAAACACAGGAACAAGACCGATATGACGACTGACATCAAAGGCCGAATTTCCAACTCCAATTTCCTGTGAGACTGGTAAACCTGAGGGAGAACGGAGGCTAGGTCGAGGAGTGTCTGGGGCACAAGCTCGGTCATGGGCGGACAGGCCTGAATGAAGGGTTATACCTGGTGAGTGTACCTTACACGGAAGGGGAACAGGGTTTTATTCACCCTTCACAATGCCACCTCCTTATCAGCCACTATTTCCACTGCCTGGACACGGAGTAGCTGAGCCTGGTACTCCTACCTTTTAATCTTCAGTTCCAGCTTCCTAAGCCAAATTGTCAGCAGCAGGTCCTCCCTGTCTGAGTGAGGATCCCTGAAATCCATGCGGATCACCAGCCCCAAATCGTCCGCTGCAGCCGACAATCGCACAGGAGTGAATGCAACACTCGGTGAGCCGCCCAACTCGGGCAGGATACCCTGCTGTATCAGCTCGTCCCATAGGACCTATCAAATGCAGCATGAATAAATAACCAGACAGGGATGCAAGAATCAGAGTTGAGGAGAAGCGTGAAATGGTCTGAACTGGGAGTGAATCCTTTGATATGAACACACTCACTAAAAGTAGCTTGATAGTAGCTCATAGAAAACAATACTTCACACAGAGGAAGCTGACTAGACTGCTCATATAGGCTATATAGAGAATACAACCAAATCAAAACTTTGGACACAGAGACTTGAGGTTGAAGAGTTCAACCTCACATCACACAATGGATAGACCATTTTGTCATGTCCTGCCCTGCCCACCATGTCTGCCTAATCCTCTTGTATCCTCCCTGATGTGTCTTTAACCTGCTGGAGTCAGCTCTGCTGCCCACGGGATGAAAAAGAAATTTCACCAAACTCTGCAAAGTTTTGTCATTGAAACATTTTAAAACACCCCCAGAAACTTGAATGGTAAACTTTTCAAATATATATTGGTAGAAACTAAATGTATTTTTAGAGCTTTGTAAGGAGAATAAAAAAAAAACTTCTTTTCAAGATGGCGCCACGAGAGTGGCAGCTAGTTACAGCAGCTCTGACCACCTTTTAACCTATCTTATCTATTTTCCTTGTTTTTTTCACCTTTTCTTTCAACTAATCACAAGTATGCTAGTCAAAGGCAACTTGTGAACTTACTTTTTTGTTTTTTAATCCTTTACGGACTGTTTTACCCGGTACACGGAGATTCTTCAAGCAGCGGCTTCATTGTTTACACCCGGGATCAGCTGTTAGCGCTTCGTAACCAGCCGATACACCCCAGGGAAAGACCAGAGATCCCCAGGGAGCTGCGGCGGAGGAGACGGGGCTGCAGAGCTGGAGTTAAATGTCGAGAGCGGAAGAGAAGGTACAAACCATCTGTACCCTCGATCATTATGGGGAATGTTAGATCTCTCCCTAATAAGATCGATGAGTTAACGGCGCTGACAAGACTTCAGAGAGAGTACCGGGAGGTGAGCATGATGTGCTATACAGAATCTTGGCTGACACACCTCACTCCAGACTCACACGTAACTGTACCGGGATTCCACCTGGTGAGAACGGACCGAGATGGAAAGGAGACCGGCAAGAAGAAAGGTGGGGGGATTGTGATGTATGCGAACGAGAGATGGTGTAAACCGGGGCACATCAGTGTTAAGGAGCAATGCTGTACACGGGATGTGGAGCTATTGGCGGTCAGCATCAGACCATATTACCTGCCGCGGGAATTCACGCAAGTCATCGCGATAACTGTTTACATTCCGCCGACGGCAGATGCGGCAGCAGCATGTGAGACAATTCACACAGTGGTGTCCCAGCTACAGACATCACACCCCCAAGCCTTCTTTTTCATCTCTGGGGATTTTAATCATGTTTCCTTGTCCTCAACTCTCCCTACTTTCACCCAGTATGTGGACTGCTGCACCAGGGAACACAAAACACTGGACTTACTGTATGCAAATACTAAGGACGCTTACAGAGCATCAACCCTCCCCCCACTGGGTCGTTCAGATCACAGCCTGGTCCATTTGGTTCCCTCATACATACCTTTAGTATGCAAACGACCCCCCACTACAAGGTATGTGAGAGAATGGTCTGAAGAGGCGAGTCTGGCACTGAAAGACTGCTTCCAAACCACAGACTGGGAGGTGCTATGCAGCCCACACGGGGAGGACATTGACAGTCTGACGGCCTGCATAACAGATTATATCACCTTCTGCATGGATAACACTGTACCGACTAGGAAAGTACGGTGTTACTCCAACAACAAACCATGGCTGACTCCAGACCTGAGGACTCTGCTGGAGCAAAAAAGGAGGGCTTTCAGATCCGGAGATCGAGAGGAAATTAGGAGAGTCCAGAAGGAGCTAAGGAGAGAGATAAGGCGGGGAAAGAACAGATACAAGAGGAAGCTGGAGGAGCAGCTCCAGCAGAGCAACACAAGAGGGGTGTGGAAGGGACTTAATATCATCACCGGACGGAGCAAGGCGAGTGGAGGGGATCCGGAGTCTGGCGACCAGGATTGGGCTAATAGATTGAACCAGTTCTTTAACAGGTTTGACTCAGTAGCCCAACCCCCCCCTATCCACCAGAGCTCATCACACCTCCTTCACACCTCCCTGCAACCCCCCACAGTAGTCACAGCACCGGGGATACTGGCGGCACCCCATCTGCCCCCTTTGTCCCCCAACGGCCTTACTGCCCCTCCCCCCCATGCCGTTCAGCAGGAGTCACCCACCCACAACCTACACTGTGGCCTCTCCATCACAACTGACCAGGTGCGGAGTCAGCTGATGAAGATGAAAACCAGGAAGGCCGCAGGTCCAGATGGAATCAGCTCCAGACTGTTGAGGGACTGCGCAGGTCAACTGTGCCAGGTCATCACATACATCTTTAACCTCAGTCTCAGTCTGGAGAGGGTCCCCGTTCTGTGGAAGACGTCCTGCGTGGTACCGGTCCCAAAGACAACGCACCCCAAGGAGCTGAACCACTTCAGACCTGTTGCCCTGACTTCACACCTGATGAAGACCATGGAGAGGATTGTACTTCACCACCTTCGCCCGCTAGTCAGGAGGGATCTGGACCCGCTGCAATTTGCCTACCAGCCGAACATCGGGGTGGATGACGCTGTCATCTACCTGCTGCATCGGGCCTTCTCTCACCTAGAGACGGCTAGGAGCACTGTGAGAGTCATGTTCTTTGACTTCTCAAGTGCCTTCAATACAATCCGGCCCTCAGTGCTGAGGGGGAAGTTAGAGGGAGCGGGAGTGGACCATCAGTTGTCTGCGTGGATTACGGACTACCTCACCAGGAGACCCCAGTATGTGAGACTCCGGGACTGTGTGTCTGAGGTGGTAGTCTGTAGCACGGGGGCCCCACAAGGAACAGTACTCGCCCCTTTTCTCTTCACCCTATACACTGCGGACTTCAATTACAACACGGACACTTGCCATCTACAGAAGTTTTCAGACGACACTGCCATTGTTGGTCGGGTGTCAGAGGGGAACGAGCTGGAATACAGGGGGGTCATCGATCGCTTTGTCAGCTGGTGTGAACTGAACCATCTTCATATTAATGCCAGCAAGACGAAGGAACTGGTGATTGACTTCAGCAAGAAGTCTTCTCCTACTACACCGGTGAACATCCAGGGTCTGGACATTGAAACGGTGAAGGAGTACAAATTCCTGGGTGTTCACCTAAACAACAAACTGGACTGGTCTACAAACACTGAGGCAGTTTACAAAAAGGGTCTAAGTCGTCTTCACCTGCTTAGGCGGCTAAGATCCTTTGGGGTGAACAGGACTCTCTTAAGGTCCTTCTATGACACTGTGGTAGCATCTGCTATCTTTTATGCTGTGGTCTGCTGGTGTGGTGGAATTGCAGAGAGGAACAGGGGGAAATTGGACAAACTGGTGAAGAGGGCCAGCTCTGTCCTGGGCTGCCCACTGAAATCCATTGAGCAGGTTGGGGATGAGAGGATGCGGTCTAAGCTAACATCCATTATGGACAACACCTCCCACCCCCTGCATGAGACTGTACGAGCTCTGAGCAGCTCATTCAGCAATAGACTTCTACACCCACAGTGTAGGAAGGAGCGCTACCGCAGGTCATTCTTACCAGCGGCTGTCAGACATTATAACAGTTTAGCGTGAGTATTTTTTACTCATATATGTTTAACTGACATATCACATGCTGTAACCAGGATCATTCACACCCCACCCCACCCCCGCACTTGTGTACATATCTCTGTACATTTTGTACATATCTCTGTACATCTTTATTTATTTCCAAAACTTTTGTACATTTGTATTTATATCTTTGTGTATCTACCTGCTCCTATTGTGCTATATTACGTTTTTGTGCAAGAGCTCTGTAACACCTAAATTTCTCATTCGTGGGATAATAAAGGTTTATTCTATTCTATTCTATTCTATAGATTGTACTTGCTCCCTGAGTGGTGTGCTGATTAGTGCACCATGAGGGGAATCCATCGTTTTGCTGGGGGACTTCAACGCTCATGTGGGCAACGACAGTGTGGCCTGAAGGGGAGGGTGATTGGGAGGAACGGACTCCCTGATCGGAACCTTGTTGGTGTTCAGTTGTTGGACTTCTGTGTAATGCATGGTTTTTCCATAACGGACACCATGTTCAAGCATAAGGGTGTCCATAAGTGGACATGGTATGAACATGCGCGGGGCTACAGGTCGATGATCGATTTTATAATCGTTTCATCTGAACTTAGGACTTCTGTATTGGACACTCAGGTGAAGAGAGGGGCAGAGCTGTCAACTGATCACCATCTGGTAGTGAGTTGGCTCAAGTTGTAGGGGAGGACAGTCAGACCTGGTAGGCCCAAGCATACAGAAAGAGTCTGCTGGGAACGTATGGCTCCTGTACGCCAGATCTTTAGCTCGCATCTCCGGCAGAACTCCAACTGGATGCTGGGGGAGGTTGGGAACATTGAGTCTGAATGGACACTGTTCTGCACCTCCATTGTGAAAGCAGCCATATGGAGCTGTGGCTAGCAGGGTTGTCGATGCCAGTCGTGGCGGAAACCTCGTACCCGATGCTGGATACCAGAGGTGAGGGGGACTGTCAAGCTGAAGAAGGCCTACTGGGAATTAATAGCCTGGGGGTCTCCGGAGGCAGCTGACAGGTTCTGGCAAACCATCCGGAATATCAGAAAGGGGAGGCAGCTCCTGGTTCCTACTGTTTACATTGGAGAGGGGGTGCTGTTGACCTCACCTGGGGACATCA